>NW_020653854.1:5600182-5635619 GCF_003589595.1 Hyposmocoma kahamanoa | reverse complement strand
GCTTTGTTTGAAAAAAATATATGCGCGATTTAGAACCAAAAACCAAAAATCAAGACATTTTACTCGAACAAAACCTATGTGCCGAAGGAGCCGAATGGCCTAAACGTTCACGTGATGGTGATGTCACGAGTTTGTTTTGATGGGCTTTAGCGTACGTCTACTCTATTTTGTCTATGAATTCCACTTCCTAGTCTTGATAAAGATTTTTGTTTCGCACGAATCTAGGAGTATTTACAATAGTTATAAGTCCTTTTCTTTAATTCGGAAAACGTTAGATAATATTTATTTGGCCTTTGCGGTACAGGCCCAGAGCTGTATACCATAGCGTACATCATACGCTAAAGTTTACGCAATAAGTACCTACCGCTGAGTGCGCCGATATCGGCGCAAGCGCTCATACAAGTCTTTCATTTTGCGAGCATCTGGTTCCGCACGACTGCACATGGCGAGCAACGTTATTTTCACTTCTTTGAGTGCGTGCTCAGGTTCCTTTTTCCTTGTAGTGAGCGCCTGGTATCAATAATCAGATTTAGTAGGTTATTATAGCGTAGGTATTTTCAATTTTGTATAAGACTGAAGTGTCTGTTACGTAGTAACTATTAAGTAGTCTGTGATCATAGGTTCAGACTGACATAATTAGTATTAGTATTAAAAAACAATCAATGATTGTTGTAGTTATTGTAATCAATTTGACGATCACCAAGGGTAATTTGTTTATCTACGAAATAAAGATATTTTTGAGATCCAGTTTGAGTTTCATTTGCAACATTCAAAGGTCCGTTTATTAAAATAATAGTGTTGTAACTTATTACGCCTACCGCCATTCATATAGCTTTTCACCCGGTTGAAACAAAGGATGAGCCGCAGTGACGTTATCTCTCATCCGTCTCTTGACACCTCATCGTTTAGAAACAGTATCCATTAACACCAAGTTTCACTGTATAAACCTTGTCTTGCAGAAAATCAACGTGCATCAATAAATGTGTGTATAGTGTCACCTTTAAAGTAAATTTTCACATGTAAAAAAAAAGTTATGAAATCTGTTTTTGTTTGCTATAATTATTAATACAAAGATCGAACACTCAGAAAAAATCCTTCGATCCGGTCGGATCCGAACCGACGTCTTCAAGCTTACCGTGCCAGACGCTATACCAATTAAGCACGGAACGAAACAGCGGACATCACGAATTTTTCTGTGTGTTTGTTATCGTGTCTTTGTTTTTGATTTTTCAGCGACTTTCTAGCCGTAGCGCCATCTATGAGAAATCTTAAGTATTTCGCCACCTAGTTACATACCTTTACAGCTACCAGCAGCCCTGGCTTGAGATGTCGCTATTCATTGTAACTAAATTTTTATTGAATTGATATTCAATTATATTTATGTAAACTTACTCCACTAGTTTGTTATAAGTATGTTTTTATCAAATTAGATTTTGTTCTTTTCGGACCGCTCACCGTTCGGGCTGTCTCTATAATATTTTTCAATTTGAAGTTTTGGTCTATAAAATATTATTCCAAAAACCGCGAGTTCTTCCAAATTTTCTGTACCGTCCGGCAGAAAAATGTTAGGCTATAAATAGTAAATAGAAGTATTGTAAAATGTGTATTATTTGTATTTAATAAGCGTGTAATTAAAATTAGAGTATAAAAAACGAGTAAACAACATTATAAATTGCAAAGACAGCACATACAGCAATGTAAGCTATCAGAATAAGCTAGCTCAGACGGTATTGTTCATTTTTTAATCACTATAACTATAATGTAGTATTGTTACGTACCAATGATATATTTTTCAATTTAGATGAAGAAGAAGAAGAATAAAAGAAGAGAAAAATAAATAATCCGGATAACGCAAACAGGTGCTGGTTCCAATCCAGCTAGATAGAAGGATTTTTCTATGTGTATGTCGATCTTTGCGTGAATAATAATGGGCTATAATTTTATCTGTACCAGTTTTATTTATTATTATTATTATTATTATAAAATATAAGTGCGCATTTCACCTCCATCTCACATGATGGAAAGTGACGATGAGGTCGATGATGGAGCATGTACACCTAAATAATGCCTATTCACTCTCGCCTTGAAGTCTCAAGTTACAACGTTGAGGGAACAACTCTGCAGGCAGGAAATTCCACACCATAGCCGTTCGCCATATAAATGTGGAAGCGTAACGGTTCGTGCGAATCTTTGGAATATCCACAACATAGGGGTGGAACCCAAGCCTACGCCTAGTCCCCCGGTGATGGAATGGGGAAGGAGGAATTAAATCGTGTAATTCCATAGCACACTCTCCGTGATATATCCTGTAAAATACCGATAAGCAGGCAACTTTACGACGATGTTCAATGCTTTGCAGCTTCGCCATCACTAATTCCGAGTCACCTATACGCCTCTTGCCACGATTGTCAATTGAATCCAAAGTGGCCAGTAGATATGTAGCAGAGCCATCCCAAAGGTGACAGCAGTACTCCATGCACGACCTGACTTGTGCTTGGTACTGCTGAAACAACTGTCCCGGTGTAAAGTAACGCCTCACCCTGTAAAGGATACCAAGCTTCCTTGCTGCAATTTTGACCGTGGATTCAATGTATCATTGTAATGTATTGAATGGATGTATTAACCTATTATGTCCCACTCCTGTCTTTGGCGATATCCCACCACTCTTCAAACCCATCATGATCGTCCCGCTAACGTCTTCTTCGCCGTCCTCGTTATCTTCCATCCTCGGACACCCACAGAGTGACGACGTTTGCCCACTTCAATCCCGCTTGCCCGCATCAAAGTACCCTCCCAATCCCATTTGAGCCTAGTTGCTTTGCTCCCCACATCAGAATGAAAGTACTTGTGATTTTTTTAAACTATTAATATAATACTGTACACATATAATATTTTCATTACCTGAAATTGGATTCCATTTGCGATTTTGTGTTATTAAGCCCGTGTAATTTAAACTATATTATTACATAGTTACGTGATATTTAACAGGAAACGTGACGAACCTCGATGTTGGTTATTAGTTCCCAGTACGTGTCTACACATTTTAATTGAGATTGATTAGTTAGTATTCAAAGTTAGATCAAACATCACATAGAGTGAGCTTGCTAAACTTTCCTCTTAAGTTTTGACAAATAGCACAATACATTTATGCCACTTATCACCATGGTCTGAATAACGCAGCTTGATTGATATCTTGTCTATATAAAATTATTTTTGTATTCAGCTATATGAAAGCTTATTTCTTATTAAATATCGTGATAATTTTAGCGCCATGATATTAATTTTTTTTTTTGTGAAAATATGTATGTTTACAACACTATATTGTACAACAAAACAAATTACAAATTTTAACAAGGAATTTAAAACGTTAGTATACAAATTTCTTTCAGTTAACCTTCAAATAATTAAAAGTATATGTGGCTTCCGTGTCGACAATAAAATCTAATAAACCATTAAATTGAATACGGTACCAAATCTACCAAATCTAGCCTTAAGCCATGTTTACTTTTAGATCACCCAGAATCCGCTAGATGGCATTGACACATTTGGCGTTATTTCTGAATCGCGATGGTAAGATTTTCCCTCGAGTAGTGACTACTGTAACACAATATTATTGATGTGGACAGAAATCGGAGGAAACCGAAAGTTCAGTTAGGCTAATCAGGAGTTGAGTCCCTTCTTGGGAAATGCTACTCGGACCTTTTGATCCTTATATAGGATGAAATTCATCATCTTGCGGAATGGTTTCCAGGAGTGAGTCCCTTCTTCTCTCGTCTCATTATATTGATATAATAACCGCTCACGCGATGCGCTCCTCCTACCGCAAAATGGTGGCTATTTGGTTTCGCAAATTAGAAAAGGATTCAGTTTAAATACAAGTTTTTATAAATAAAAATTATTATTCTGCATTGCTAAATAAATACCCTCCGTACTACCAACAAAAACATCTCAAATAAAATGCAGTAATACACCGCAAATCCAGCACTTAAAAAGCACTAATGAAATTTTTGGTGTACTTGGATAAATATGATAATATTCCGTTTGAGTGGTTCTAACGTTTACCATGAAATTACTCCTTAAAGTATAGTTTATAAACATTTATATTCAGGGTAAACTTAAAAAATGCTACTTACGGTATGTTTTCAATAAATAAACACCGAAATCACCAGCCAAACAATAACAGACACAATTGTCGTGACGTATTTTTGAAGTTGTTTATTTTTTAAATGACAGACCCAGGCATTAAAAACTTTATGGTTTGCTAGAGTAGTTACCGAAATAGCAATTAATATTAGTTATTTCACCTGTTATAACTTCGATATCCGATAAATCGGTATAAAATCAGCACCGGCACCTCTAGGTGTGGTATGCGTCTACGGCTGCATGTATCGCGTGAGCGGATAAATCTGTATTTTTTATACATACATGTATTACTCTGCAGTAAATAAATGAAGAAAACAATAACTGAATGAGTCTCAGATACAAGTTTTATCTACTTACTTTGTTTCATTTTTCGGAAAATGATGATAAACAGCCGTACACAGAACAATTCACGATCATAATAAATAGTAACGTAAAATGATGTTTTATACTAACTACCTACTAGCTAATGATTAAATGAAAACTATATTCAAATATCAAAGCCGTCTTCGCGCGAAAACGGCTTGCCGGCAGCCTTGTTGTCGTTCAGTCAATGTGACCGCCAATATGCGGGGCGTGGTGCGGTATCTCAAACTAGAGAGGGGCGGAGAGTGTCCGTTCTCTATTCTCTATTCTCTGCCTATAGCTAGGCTTGCTGCATCAAGCTGATATACGCAGTGTACACCAAGTTATAACTTATCTTAAGTAATAACTAGTAATTTATTAAAGAAAGGCTGTCCGTGTAAAGTTTTTTTTCACCTCACTAAGTTGGAAAGGTTTTCTATCTCATTACAAATCTGCGCGCAAAAGCGTTTTTTAGCGTGGAAAAGGTTTTTGAAATTCGGACTTGACGGTAACTGTGTACCGAACTTTTCGATGAAAAAAAACATAATGACACGTTGAACTATGCGATTTGTCGTTCATTATTTATGTAACATAAATGGTATATTTTATTCTTAATATTGTTGACATTAAATTGACAACTAACTAATTTTGCGAAATAAAACTGATTATAGTTCAACTGTATTTCTTTTATCTACCATTTTCTTCGCTATAGTGAGGTGAAAAGTTGTGTGTTTCGCTCGGCAGCAAAGTTGTTTTGCGTCTCATGCCTTAAAAACCTCGCTACGCTCAGGATTCAATACAAGCACACGCGTCAAAAAACAACTTTGCAGCCTTGCATAGCAAATAACAACTTATTTATGTAACATAAAAATTTAAAATTTTGGGTTAGCTTGGGAATTTAATTGGGGACCAGTTGTTTCCCGATTTCTGTACAGATATATATAGAAAATGAATGTATAAAATAAAACTATAAATCAATACATGAAATGTAAATGAATATTCTATAAGCTCTAACATGACGAGTCCGAATAATCCCAAGACCTCTAAAAGCCCGAACCGAAGGACTGGACTGGAAGAAGGTTTCATGTAAAGATCGAACAAAGAAAACTTCTTTCTCTAGCTTACCCCAAGGGCAAAACTTGACAAGACTTGTTCGTCTCGTCACTTTAAATAAAAAAGGCGATTTTCGAACAGAAAAGTACATACTTAATGTGCTGTTAACTGTAAGCTAGCTGTAAGTAAGCTTGATGTGCCGTTAACTGTACGTAACAATCACTGATACATACCGCCGCAAGGACTCGAACCTTTGTCATTGAAAAGCTTCAACACCACTGAACTTACTAACACGTAATTAAATGGCCCCACAAAATATTTGAGGGAGCTTCAAATCGATTTGTGTGTATAATAAATAATTGCAGAACTATAATTATAATTAATCGAACTGCAAACATCCTTTGACCCTTAAGGAATTTATATTGTTTTGATAGATTGTTGAAATTGGCCCTTGAGTTAAACTATTTTGAATCTCAAAGGGCTTTAGGAGCCGTAGTTTGATCAAGGAATTAGTCAGGGGACAGAACGGACCGACGAGCCACTAAATCATTAAATTTGCGGATTTGAATGTATATAAATTAACTCGCTTGGTTGATTTCCAAATATAGTTTCGGAACCACTACCCAAGAAACTTAAAGGTGATGTAATACCGACTTGTACAATTATGACAAATACCACATCATTTCGTACCTTTGTATAATAAAGCCTCATGTGACCTCATGTCATCGCAGTACTGTCTAATTTTGCTTGCTTCGCTGTCAGTCGAGCAAACGAAGGCTAAAGCATGAATGACGCTCTGTATACGATTTTAACGCCCTATAAGTTCGGACACTTTTTAGCGCGGACCCGACGTCCATATAATTGTAAATCAATATGCATATAATATGTAAAATATTTTCACTTTCCTAATAAAATAGTTATTCATTAGCAGTAGAGCTGCTTGAGAAAGAGTTCGTCCTGGGAAATACTGCCACCTTGCCTATTCCTGCCGCCAAGCCGTAATGCTGACAAGCATTACTGTGTTCCAGTTTTGAAGGATTAAGGGTGCTGATGATTGTAATTTCACATATTACTTCTCAACTTATATCTCAGGGTGACATGCGCAGTGACAGTGCCTCTCAGATTTTTTGCGATTTAAAGCTCTGAGTGGCACTGCAAGACGTATAGCTTACCATCAGGCGCACCACTTGTCCATTCCGTCTATTGATATTATAAGAAAAAGTTGTCGACAAATTTCGTCCATGGAATCTTTAAGCTTCGTTGCTGAAACTTTAATTGACTTTAACTGCCTCCGTGATCGAATGGCTAACATGCTGGTCTGCCACGCAGAGTGCCCGGGTTCGCTTCTCGAGTCGGAAGAAATATTTGTATGACCTACATTTATTTCTTTCGTGAGTTTGTAGGTAATTTGTAGCTGTCTATGTATGTGTCCATGATACCTGCGATACAGGGTATCCCTAGTGAAGGCTTATGCACCCATAAGCCTTAAATTATACTTAATAAAAATGTGCGTTACGATTATTATTATTGATAAGCTGTAATTTTGCAGATGTTGCCTTATGGGTGCCATTTATTAACATGCAATTTTTAAGACGAACTCATTCTCATATCATAGTCATATCATATTGTTATATTAATGTCTTTTACTTATATTAAAACACACATGTTTATAGTCAAAATTCTAAGTTCTGTCTACTCGTCATAAAATGAAGGATTTGGCTAAATATAATAATTTAAACGCTAGTCTCAAGCGCTACGATAATCGCATATATACATACAAAAAAAAAAAAAAAAAAAAAAAAAGGATAATCGCATACTACGTGTGTTATACAACCACGAGCTCAGGTCGTACAAGTACTCTTATGGCAACTAAACAAAGTTGCCACATATTATTTGCAGATTTAGTCCTAGTAACACGGATTCTTGGAAACTAAACATTTGAGATATGAAGTGTTGTTTGGATTACAGAAATGTCTTAATATAAATACGTACCTATTTAATTCAATATCTTAAACAAAGAAACATTTCATTAAATCCAAAATTATATACAGTTGGATAGCAATTTCGATGCAGTTGTTACGACTGCACGCCAGTAGCACTAAAGACGCGCGGACTGCAACTGCCTTACAGCTGCATTCCAAGTGCTATTTTGTAGTTCCGATATCGGAATGCTGCTCATGCGGTTTTAGTAAATATTTTTATATGAATTTTACAGTACTTCAAACAGATTTTTCGTAAAATTTAGGTAGTAAAACACGATTACATACGACTCGTGATTTTTTTTTTGTAATACCTTTGTTCGTATTTTTTTCCTCTTAAGAATTACATCGTGTAAGCCGGATGTAAACTGTGCACAATATCTGTTCAAAATTATAGGTTTATTGATTTATTTATATTGTTAGCGTATTTTTAGCTTGTGGCATACATTTATGGTTTCTAAACATATCAAAGTAAAAGGGAATGTTTTAGGCATAAACCATGGTTCCAAAAAGTATACAGTACACCTCAGATATATCGCTGACCATTATTTTCCCCTCAGAGTGGGACAATTGTAAATTTATTATTGTTTTAAAAATTAAAAATTTTGCTTATGATAAGTTTCGAAATGTTTTATAATTTAAAAAAGAAATTAAAATGTTTAATTATCAAATGTAAAAACAGAATTTATCTTGTTTAGCCAGGTGGGTTGGCTTTATATATGTTTTTCGCTATCTCGTAATTTTTTAATATTTGCTTTCACGTGTATTTTATTTTGTCAAAGCGGGATATTTTTACGTATTTTGGGGACAACGGGACGTGTAGCTTAAAAGTAAAACTGTCCCGGTCAAAGTGGGGCGAATGGTCACGTTAAATATAGCCCACTCCATCGTGTTTATATAATATGTAAATAAAATGTAGCGCGCCTAATCCATTATAATCCATGTTAAATTGTTACAAACCAAATGCTAACAAGAAACCGTACATAAAATCAAATACTGTCATAATTCTAAATTTTGGCTTTTTTTATTTATTAATACAGAAAATATGAAGGAAACTATTGTAAAAATTCATATTCAATATGAGGTTCGCAGACCAACATAAACATTAATTAAAATGAAGAAGGAAACATTTCATCGCTAGGAGGCGGTGGCGCAAACGAATTTCGTTTATCGGACTTGGCTTAACAAAGTCTCAATAACACGTCAACTTCAAGTCTTCTCGTACAAAACGCCAAAAGTGTCCATAGTATTCCATAATAATCTACTTCTGATATGCTTGTTCTGCTTCATATTCTATGTGTCCTGGGGTAAGTCCATTTCGTAGCAATAGAGCTCCTTGTTCGAGAGTTCGTCCAAGTAAGTACTGTCACCTTACTTATTTCTATTGACAAGCAATAATGTGAGCATTACTGCGTTCCGGTTTTGAAGGGTGCTGGTGAAATTACAGTCACATGAGACTTCTCAACTCTTGCCTCATGGTGACAAGCACAATAGCAGTAGCCTTCTTCAGATCTTTGCGATATGCTTTGAATGACACTGCAACTGCTATGAACAGGTGTATCGCTTACCACAAGACACACTACCCACTAGACTTCTCAACTCTTGCCTCATGGTGACAAGCACAGTAGCAGTACCCTTCTTCAGATCTTTGCGATATGCTTTGAATGACACTGCAACTGCTATGAACAGGTGTATCGCTTACCACAAGACACACTACCCGTTCATCCTGTCACTTAATATCATAAAAGTAAATTTATAAAATCTCGATCATGCAGGTCGAATTTTGTGAGATTCAAGCCATATTTGTTTTGAGTTCTATTTAGTATACGCTTTTTATTGATTCCTTAAAATTTCTTAAATTTGCTTCTAATCATAAAGTGTTTTTTCAACTTTACAATTTTTCAGTTAGGACAGTGTTTGGTTTCATGTGCCATATATTTCAGTCTATAAATAAAGACCCTCGTCTTAGGTTCGACGAAACTACGACCAGTAAGGCCTCTATTGTAATTTTCATACAAGCACTCTCCAACGTAAAAAGGTTAAGTAAGTTAGTAAGTGTATTGAGTTTGTGAGTAATATCTATTTATATCTATATTAAGTCTGGTTACGAAACTATTTTGAATGTTCTCGTAACGCAATCACATTACGCCGAATAGTGTTATGGAGTCACTTCTGCTTCAAGATCAGTAAGTTACTTGATTGTAATATCTTCGTATCGATTGTAAAATCTTCCATGAAAGTTGTAGTTATTTTGATAAGTTACTAATGACCCGAAAAGGGATATTTTCTCATCAAATTCTTGATTCCATAGCCTGAGATGAGCTAAAGCCCATGTGATATCACGTAGCCTACAAACAAGCGCACGCTTTTTCTCTGCTCCAGTCCCTGTAGTATGCCGCCTCGATAAAGCTGTTATATCCACATTTAGCTGTCAAATTCGAGGGATAAACCGGCATTTAAAAATTTTATCACAATAGCGAACATGGCGAGCACCGTGACTTCATATTTTTATACCATCGCGAGCGCCGGCAAGCAATTACTGCAAAATATTAATAAAACAGCGCCAAATGTGGCTGCAAGGTCACAGCTGATTTTAAAACATTTGCACAGTAATTATATCAACGTAAAAATTGAGCGCGATAAACGAGATGAAAAGACATTTTTTGTTTCATTGTTTTTGCGGCGATGACTAAACGACAAAGATAGCTATTTACGTAATTTGATATGGTTGTTCTTGTTCTTCAACTTCAAATGTATAACAATACGCAAATAAGTTTGCTTATTTGGTGCAAACTTATTTGCTTATTTGGTAATGAATGACGTCATGCGGAAGTTTATCACACATATTCTGCCATACTACGGCCACTATTCTCATGACGTGACGTCAAGCCGCATTGTCTCAACTCTGCCTTCTAAAACAACGGTTAATGGCATAAATAAAAACGTTATGGTCCCACTTTTACGATTGAAAATTAAATAAATATGATATGTACTTCAGTAAAATGTAACAATCACCGAAATATAAAAATAGGGAAAATGCCTACCGTATATTCGATTTAGCGCAATTTTCGGCGTCGTCACAGATAATACGTAATATAAAACTGTTATGGCAGCTAATGTTCTACATCAACCATACTTATTAATTGTAAGCACACTGTACACTATCTGTAGTTGAATTGATAAATATGTTAAATTATGTAAAGGCAGACTGTAATAAAGATTATTACTTAAAAATTAATACTTTTGAAAACACCTTTATTTTTTTGAAAATTGTTTGTATGTTGTATTACAATATACACACTTTAAAAAACATAATTGTATTATATATACTCAAAAGTGCCATTTATACATATTACGGGACAAAATATTACAGAAGAGCGATTTAAAATATTTTTTTTTAATCATAGCTCTAATTTTATTTGTTATAATTATGGAAAAGCTGAATCTTTCTAGTTCTCCATGTGACAAATAATATTATATATAAACATAATTTATATTTAAAGTACTTTGTACTCTAGTTAAGCGGTTTAGTTCTGTAATTTCATTTTCGTATACCTACTACATGCTAATTACAGAGGAACGAGAATTTCAGAGTCCTACTTATAAAGTCTCAACTTTGTAAGTAATTTTGTTTGTACTTCAGATGAAATATAGTTTTATTGAATAATTAATAAATACAGCATGTGATAAAATACATGCTTAACAAAAAAGCGTCATGTCCACTATCATCTTAACCTTTGGTCAATTTACTCAAATAGTAAGCTTGTAGTTAAGACGCACCATCTATTGCTTCTGTTTATTGACTAACATTATTATTTTTGTTCTCTTTACAAATGTTTTGGTAGTTTTATTTATCGAGTTTATTTGCTAGGAAACTAGCAACTTATTTGTACCCCGTAGGTAAATACAGGAAAACATATAGGGAACAATTTCTCTGTAAATATGTTGATTCATGTATGATACCATAATAGGATTTCAAATGTTCCTCAATACATTATATTTTTTTATGTACAATTTATAATAATAACAAATTGAATATAATTGTTACGGACGGCCGTACGCGCCTGGCCGGTCAGAGCTATATTATTATAAGTAGAATTACGTAAATAATTCAGGGACTCTGATTGGCCGGTTGGCGGCCGCGGCGCAATGGTAGGGCCGATACGGTGTGTACATATATACATATATGTACACTCATTGGCATATATATATATGACAAACTTGTAAGAATTGTGCGTTCGTATTTTTGACTTGTCAGATTACGGAACCAAGTCCGATAGACATTGATAACGATTGTTAGGATAAGGTTTTCGTTCAAGAATAGAACCAGAAGAATAGAACACTTAAGAATAAGAAGCGTCAATAAACGGAGATTACGAGTTTTAACGAAGAGAAGTAATAATAATAATATTTTTTGGTCATCAACATAGCTAGAAAAGTACATAATAGTATTGGCACAGTTTTGATGTTAAATTTATAATTTTTAAAAGTTTCTCTATGATGCACGATTTGGTATACGAATATTTCAAACATAATTAATTAATGTCATAATTAATGACAGTACAAAATAAAGAAAAAATATTTAAAGTATTCCATTTGTACGGTATTATTAGTACTATGTAAGAACGTCAGATTTAATTATTAATGTCCATACTAGTTAATAAGTTGAAAAAAATTTAATATATTCAAAAACTAAATTAATTACAAATGTCAATCCGCAACGTAAGCTTCGCCAAGTGAATAAGGTTTAAGTTTGTCATTTAAGAAATCGTCGATGTCATAGTAACATTTATCTGTTAATAAATTACTTAACGCATTTTGGAACTTACGCGTCTCAAGTGGTTTGAGACGCGTAAGTTTGAGAAGTCTGGTCCGTTTTGAGACGGATTCAGCCGGGATCTAACAATAATAATAATTAACGACTATATTAATGTATGAAACATTACTTATGTATTTAGGTTAATAACATTTAATGGAGTGTAATGTATTAGTTGTTGCTTGCGACTTCGCCGCGTAAAATTTTTATCTGCATTATATACTAGTAAAAGTGTTGCCATGTCTGAGGTCACGGGTTCGATCCTCAGCCAGTTTAATGTAGAAAAACTAAATATTCTATATTGTCTCGGGTGGGGGGTGTTTGTGATACCGTCGTTGTTTCCGGCTTCCACAACACAAGTACTTTAGTTACTTACTCTGGGCTTAAACGTATGTGATGTAGTCGGATATTATCTAACATTTTTACCCTTTTCCACTGGGGTTGAACAGGGGATTGAAATTCGAAAAATCCGTTCTTAGTACGCCTACACTAAGTAAAAGTAACATACCCTCAAGTTTCATATTTATACAACTTACAGTTTTTTTGCTCTGCGCACATCCACCAGTGTATTGCTCCGTACCCTACTCCTTTATTATATGTAGATTACTAAGTAATGCAACTCTACAGATTATAATAAAGTTAATACAAAGTATTAATATTTATGTTCAATTTTTAGCCTTTCGAGAGTGCTGCACATTTGGAAGTGAAACTATTTTTTCCAATCTGAATCGCGTATCAAATATTTTACATGATTTAGGTCCGTTTTTTTTCTATTTAGATTCGTTTATCGAGTTTTTAGGTTTTCGCGATTGTTACACATAGGAAATGAAACTGTTTTCCCGTGTTTAAATCGCCCGAAGTTTCGGGCCCTTTACAGGTCCTCAGGTCTTTACAAGTCAACCGTGACCATAGGACCTGTAAAGGGCCCGAAACGTCGGTTTGTTTGAAAAAACAAATATACGCGATTTAAATCCGGAAACACAGTTTCATTTCCTAGACTCGTTTTGATAAGTTTTTTCAAACGAAACGTGACTTTTTACGGATCTCACGGTCAGTCGGCCGTCAGTTTCCAGAGTTATATTCATTTTCGTCAAAATAGTTTTAAACTTTATTATTACAAAGGCCGTAGGTACTTTCATACAGGGCAAAATTTAACGCTCGTTAAAATGCTGCCGCAATGTCCCTTTACCTGTATATCGTCACATTTGTGTTACGTGTCGTTTCTATATTTATACTGTGTATATAGATGCAGTGAGCCGAGTGGGGTAATTATATATAAAAACAATTTATAAAAAGGCTTTGATGAAAATTGTACCGTATGTCAATACCAAATGTCCCTATTTGCACTTTCTTTTTTTGAAAAGTGACAGTAAAGTAAAAGTAAGTGAGCAATTTGATTGATATCTTGTCGACGTAAAATTGTTTTGGTAGTTATCTGAAAATAATGACTTCCACCTTGATATAGGCTGAACATTAAATATTTTAGCACCAGTCAAAGCTGATGGATCAATTTGTATGAAAACCTGAATTTATTTTATGAATTGATTATGAACATTTACGCACTATGTCCGATTCGTATCAGTTCTGAATTCGAAAAATTTTTATCTGTATTATAATTTCGATATTCGAATCCGAGTAATGACGGTCCGAAATATCAGTGTCATTTTATCTCTACGAGTATTATTTTATCGTACGAGCGATATTCGTATTTTCTCGGATTCCGATTGGCTTTGGATTGGCATTCTGTGCCTGCACATATCTTCCATCTGTATAATTGTTTTTCTTAATTTGTCTTTCGACAAAAACGATTTGCTAGTAAGCATCCATTCATAATTAGGCGTCAATGACCTCAGGAAACACTTAATAAATTTATAATCATCTTGAAACTTTGCTCTAGTCGCTAAATTGTCTAAATTGTAAAAATAACTTAAAAGCGATTCATTAGACATCTATCGTCTGTAATAAATTCTTGTGCATAGTCTATTTGCGACGAGAATTGCTCTGTTAACTTTTGTGCAATTATAACAATTATACACGTCGTGTATAATTGTTACGTCATGTCATAACTACGTCATTTCATGACGTATTTAAGAGATTTCTTGATCTTGCTCCTTGCTTTTGCCTAGGTACTATCGTAAACTACTCATGCGGTATCGTTAGCGTAAGCAAAGATGTTGCAATTTTTCAACGGTGTCAAGCACAGTTCAACACAAATATAAAAAACAACATATATCAAGAACAACGTAGGTCCCAAGATACTGCCCTGGAGAACACCTGTATCTATTGATAAGTTTGAGTTAATAAACTTATCTATTTTTACATATTGGGAGCGGTCAGTAAGGTAGTCACGAAAGATCTCGAGGGGTATACCACGAATTCCGATGTGTTCCAGTTAGGTGATCAAAGTGGCAACCTAGACAATGTCAAAAGCCTTGAATAGGTCTAAAAATATCCCGTAACATTTTAATTTCATATCCAGTTTATCAACCACAGTTTGTGTAAGGTCAGAAATGGTGTCTTCGGTAGAAAGTCCCTTTGCACAACCTTACCGGTTTTTTTGCAATAATATTGTATTGTTAAGTATACGTTCCAAGAGTCTAGAAAGTGTCGTTAGGACTGATATTGTTCTAATATAATCTTGTAATTTTTAACACTGCTCCTGTCCCCAGACTTAAAGGTCGGGTAAATGACGGGCTTTTTTTAAACCCTCGGGAAAACATCGGAGTCGATGGCAAGGTTAAAGATGTGTGTGATTGAAGGAGTGAGCACAGTAGAGGAGTCTTTTATAACTCTAACAGGGATCTTTTCCCAACCCATAGTACAATCAGAACGTAACATACTGATAAGTATTTCGACCTCAGATGCTGGTGAAATTACAATTGATTTAGTGGAAGCAGGTGTAGTAGGTTTATAAGAAAAAGGGTTATAGTTAAGATTGGATGTTATTTTTGAGGCAAGGCTGTTACCTACTTGAACAAAGAATGTATTTACGTCATCAATAGATACTTGGGGACCGTTACAGATATTCAACAGTTCAGTGGGAGATTGTGTTTGAGTATTGGTATGGGTAATAGATTAAATTGCTTTCCACGTTGCTTTAATGTTACTTTCAGCTGCCAGTAATTGATTTTTTGATAAGTTACGATACGGCTTATACGAAGTCTCCAAAATTGTATTTTTTGGATCTTTATTAAAGTTAAGATGCATCTTATCTCGATTCGTAATACAACTAATTAATCCTGGAGTTTTCCAGGGCTTAATTCTTTGGCTCTGGTGAAAAGGGGTACAAGTCAAAAAAGCCAACTTTACAAGGAAACTCGAAAAACACTTAGCGCTTAATATCATATTAAGCTTTAACTGTTTTTCGCGTCTCATTGTAAAGTAGGCATTTTTGACTTGTCCCCCTTTTCACTAGAGCCACAGAATTATTCTATGTTTGTTGGGATACTAATTGTATGGGTATTTTTAATAATTACGTTATGGATGGTTTCAATGAATTTGTTAGTTGCATTGTTAATTAAATAATTGGCGTCAACTTCATCATAAATAAAGGAAAAATCGAGGTGATCCATATCCTTTTTAACCGATAAAAAATTGATACGCGTAACTGATTTGGATGGCTTGAATTTAGGGGTAGTAGGTGGCGGAATCGATACAGCTATTGGCAAATGGTCGGTGATGACGGTTTTCATTATTCCAATTTTGGCACGAGACTCCAGCTTCAACATGAAGTGGTCTACGCAGTTTCCTTGCCTAGTGGGGTGTACATGTCCTGGTAAAAGACCAAGCGAGGCAAGGTATTCACCGGAGAGTCAGTCTATACTATTTAGCTTAATATCTATGTTGATATCTCCTGAGAGTATTAAGTGTTTATAGTCTTGTAGGGTGGAAAATATATTACCTAAGCTGGTGTTACATTTACATAAGTCATTATATGAAAGGGAGCGATAAATAGAGATAATGGCAGTGTCGTCAATGATACATAATAAACAGTTACCTTCATTGAATTCAGGTTCCGTTACATTACATATTAAGGAATCCTTAACGTACAAAACTACTCCATCATTTTTAATTTGTTATTTAGGCTAGAATGGGAAATATAATTTTGTATAGAAGGAATTGGCCCTGTAACTTTTATCATTTATTACATCAAAATCAAATGACAGCGAAACCAAGTTACCAAAGTTTTTTTATAATTCTTATATTTAAATGGATTATCTTTAATTTAGATTTATTTATGAAATTTATGCTTTTCTGTAGTTCATTGTTGTCTTTTTGGATTTGGTGACACTGAGTCTTGAGCTCAGCGATATCCCTCACAAGAAGTGATAAAGTAACATCCTGTTCATCCTTCCACGAATTTAACATTAGATCAAGATTGATCTGTTTTTCAAGATTTAAGCAATCTCCATGATCTCCATTTTGAGGTCAGACATTCTTTCTGAGGTAGGATTGTTTATTTGAGCATTAGGTGACTCATCTGATCGAAAGCGTTTACCTCTCATCGTTGCATGAGAGTGTTCTTGTTTCTTAGATTTTGTCTCTTTTTCACCGTCCACTTGAAATTCTTTGAGCTCCGGGGGGGTCCTGTTTATGTTCGATATCTAAGGTTTTATCAGGTGTGTACAATTGTAAGGCCTACAAAAATAGAGGAGCAAAAACAAAAGTAATTGGCGTAGCGGTCTGTGCAATGCGTAGCCGTAGCAGTGTGACGTACTCACAAATGAACAGCGTAGATAAGAAGAAGAAGTGAATGTGGTTACCTATTTCGATGTGCTACGGCATAACAGTATTGGCTCAGCGGGCAGGCGGCCAACTCGACGTGCAGTCAGAGCAAAGCGGCGCCGCCCGCCGGTTCAAATCCAACTGCGCGGAACTGGCGCCGATATCTTCAAGTCGTACTTCACAAAACACAAGCAGCCTCATCGGTAGGAGTCTCGTCGTTAAGTCACCGCGTGTGTAACAAGGAAATGGGAACAACAATCACAGTCCAATAAAACAAATTTAGCGGAAAAAAATGTGAATGTATCACAGTACGCGATCGAGTGAGGACGTGTCGTCACTCGATCGCGTCTGGTGGAGAACTACAAGAAGTAACTTATGGTGGCACTTCACATGGATATTTGTATTTGCGTATTGATATATTTGGCAAACATGTATTACCAAAGCATTTGCCTTATTTGCCTATTGTACAAATACAGCAAATACCAAACTTGGGCTACCGCGCGCTGCGCTGGTCGGTTTCTTGACGCACATCAAAGGAACCAAATAGGCAAATACGCAAGTAAACCGTCGACACTATGGTCATATTCATTATTTTATCTCCTTATTTAGCTCAATGTGTATACGGTCATATTTTTCAGGTTTGCGTGATTGTCTTTTTCCCAAATACATCTAACACCCAATCGCGAATACTAATAGCCGATGAAGTTCCGCCATTATATAAAATTTTTCTTCAAATTTAAAAAAAATTAAATTCGAATAAAAGTATACAGCTTGATGTGCTGTTGACTGTATATGCCACTGAGGATTCGTACCGTCGACCTCCCAATTTTTTTTTTATGATACCAAGTGGCGGGATGAACAAGTCGTGGGCCTCGCAAAGATCTTGGGGGCACTGATGTATACTGCACCCGTTACCCTTAGATATAAGTTGAGATATAAGTTGAGAAGTCTCATGTGTCTGTAATTTCACTAGCACCCTTACCCTTCAAAACCGAAACGCAGTAATGCTCACATTACTGCTTGGCGGCAGAAATAGGTAAGGTGGAAGTGCTTCCCTGGACGAACTCTTTCACAAGGAGCTTTACTTCTACTATAAACTCTTGAAACTTAGTGGGAGAAAGGTTGCTTCTTAATTGGTTAAGAAGCAACCTTTCTCCCACTAAGCTTTATCCGTATAAATATTGATTCAAAACTGTAAAGAACTTTAAAAACTTTATTCAAAGCTTGTTCCAATTTATTTAAGTTTTCAACATACAATGTTGTTTAGTGGTTTGGAAATATATCTTAAACGCTCTATAAACTCACGCAACTATTATATTTGCGAGACGTGGAAAGTTAAAAGAAATTCATCATCATCATATTCAATCGTTCAATACATTTTTTGAAATATTAAAAATTACAATAACAAAAACCGCTGTCTACAAAAGCATTCTTTACCAAAGCGCTAAAAACAAATCAAAAGCGTGTCTACGGATAATCGCGAACATTAAATATTAGCAAGGCCATACACGTCCGTTTGACTACAAAGCCGCTCGGGTAGCAAAATCCGATTCGTCATAAAAGTATAATAATAGTGGGTTGGGGTGCCGCAACAACGGGTGACCTACTCCGTGCAGAGCGCGCGCCGCCCGCCGCGCCAGTCTTCACCAGGGCCTCCTAATGACCCCAGGCGTCCCGCGTTGCGCGCCACACACTCACAAACTGATAAAAACTTAGCCGTGATTGAAATTCCGCTTGTTACATGCGTGCCAGTACCACTGTACTCAGAGGAGCGACAGGCGCAATTCGCCGCACTCACTTCGTCTCGCTCACTCGTCAAGCCAAAATGAGCTCTAAGAGCGAAGCTGCAGCGACGTAATTCGTAGTGGTCAGATACCAAGCTAGGTAAGTGTTTTAATTCGTTTTATAATTAAAAGGGAAGGTACAGGGTTAGTGCACAAAATAAACTTTTCATGAGTCTCGTAGCTTTTAGTAGGTAATTCTTAAACTTCAGTGTTTACCTCTAACGTTTCAGGTTATTTTTTTCATGTACCATGTTACACTTTCGTGATTTTGTTAATATATAGTGTTGTTTATTGTGTTATTTCTAATATATTTCAACGTGAGTAATAACATTTTATATATTTCCGTACTTCTCTATAATTTAATCGCTTGTACCTATTTAATATACTTTGTTTATAGTTGGTCGTCAAAAAGTATACGTTATATTTTATTTTATATTGACTCACAAAACGCCCTTATATATTTAGATCATAAGGACGTAAACTTAAGGTTCAATATCCTTTATTTTGTTGAGTAGGGTATACTGTAAAACACAAAGAGAAGTTTTTTTGTTAACAAAACAGTTCCAAAGCTGCAGATTTCAGGATTAATTGAACTTGTTTCAACTGACCTATTTGTAGTTTATTGAATCAAATCGATAAACGTAATCGTTTCTGTTGAATTGCACAAGTAATAACGTTGCAACCTACATTTTGCTTTACGCCTATGACGTAGGCCCAATAATATTACTGTAATGCGGTACATACTGTGAGCCTTTATACATTTTAAACGATCTCTCTCACGTAACGCGTTAATAATTAAGTAGGTACTGAATTCGTCTTCTGTAGTTCATTTCTTCTCAAAAGCTACAGTTACTTTATAAAGGTAATTTCCAGTTACTAATTTATAATAATTGTCAGAAAGTATATACGAAATGAGACTTAAGTGGAGATATTTCTATCCAATTAAACAGTTTTTTTTGTTTCAGGTTGAAATAAAATATACACAACAATAATGTAATTATGCAAAAGATTTTATGCTACAAGATAAGGAAAAATGGACGTGATATTTTGCAAATTATTTCATTATTACTGGTTCTACCCTCCTTTTTGCGAGCTGAAAATACCCTGGGGTGTCCCGACTTAATAAGAAGTAATAAATGTTCATGTTATACTTTCGAAGATGGTAAGGCTTTTTTATTTTTATTATAAATATGAAATACAACAGGGGAATGAATTTATAAATCGAAAAATGTATTTTGCAGGTATTTTTCTTGATTGCCAAGATGCTGTTATAAAAGACGTGAAGAATGCTCTTAAGAGTGTACCAAATGTCCATTCGTTATCTTTATACGACCTTCATGATGACCAGGAGGCCCTGGGACCCCATCTGATACCCCAGGGTTTATGCATCAAACACATTCACATTGCCAGGACCAACATAGGAGACATAGCCGATGACACCTTCATGCCACTGAGAAAGTGCCTTGAAACTCTGAGTATAGTTTCTAGCAAGATCAAATTCATGCCACAAAAAGTATTCTCTGGCCTACTTAAACTAATCTCCATAGATCTTACTTCAAACTTTATACAAGATATACCGAGCTACAGCTTTTACGGTCTTCCGCTAATGAAACTGAATTTAAAAGGAAACATGATAAGTGATATATCTGACTCTGCATTTTCTAGTTTAGAACTCACGCTCAGTGAAGTTAATTTGAGCGAAAATAATCTTACAACTTTTCCTATAGCGTCTCTCTCGAAACTAAGACATTTGCGGTCTTTGCGGCTCGCATGGAACGAAATGTTCTTTTTCCCCAGTGTTGAAAATTCAGATCTCATATCCCTAGAGTACCTTGATTTAAACTCCAACAATTTTGAATTTATTTCAGAAGACTGCCTTAAATTTTGTCCGTCCCTGACAATATTATCATTTCATTTTAATTTTATTAACAACATACACTATCGTGCTTTCTATTCGTTAGTTAACTTGAAGTCCCTAGACTTAAGTCATAATCGGATTAAGGTTTTAAACCCGAATCTTTTTCAAAACAACAAATATCTTGAATTTATAAATCTAAGCCATAACCATTTGCACCACATTCATGGTTTGTTCTGTAACATGCCGTCACTCGATGAAGTATTTTTAAGTCATAATAATATTTTGGATGTGCCAATAGATTCATTTCTTAACTCTAGTAAAATTAGTGCAATATACTTAGATACGAACTGCATAAGCAATATTCATAGTGAGAGTTTTAGTAATTTAGAGAATTTAACTAAGTTACGATTAGAGTTTAACTATCTTAATAAAGTGCCACATGATATTTTTATTAATAATAAGAATTTAAAGAAAGTACGGATAGACAATAATAATTTCTCCGCTTTACATAACAGTACACTGTGGTCTCTAGAGAACATTAATGAAATCAGACTAAATCACAATAAACTCAAATTTATCTCAAAATTCCATTTTATGAATTCTTTGAAAGTAGAAGAGATATATCTGGATAATAATATAATAAGCTTTATCGAACCAGGGACCTTTATGAAAATGTATAATCTAAAGTATCTAAGTTTGCACAACAACGATCTGACAGATATCAATGACATTTTGCCCAAACTGAGCTCGGGCCTGCTCACCCTCCACTTGGAATTCAACTCGTTAACTTTAATAAACGGTTTCATGTTTCACTTCCAGGAAAAGTTGCGCCATTTAAGTTTGAAAAATAATCGCATAAAATTTTTGACAAAGAGCACTTTCCGGAATTTAACTCATCTCTCTAGACTTGAGTTAAATAACAACGAATTTTCAATTATTGACGATTTTGCCTTTCAGTACTTAGATTCGGCTCGTTCTTTAGAATTACAATACAATTCGTTACGCAATATTACAAATTACACATTTTTCGGCTTAATCGAACTGGAAGATTTGGACGTTTCTCACAATAAAATTGCTAGCATTTCGGGTATGGCTTTCGATACTTTGAAGAAATTAAGAAGTTTGAATTTGTCATTTAATCCATTGAAGATACTTCACAAGCAAATTTTCCAACAAGGTTTGCCATTGAGTTCTTTAAACTTGGACAACTCTGGAATATTCATGATAGAGAACGGCACGTTTCACGGATTAAATAACCTAAAGTCTCTTTCACTCAAAAACAACTCTCTGTCGTCTGAAGACTTGTTATCAATCGATATTCCTGGACTAAAGTATTTGTCTCTGTCATACAATGTCTTAGATTATTTACCTTTAGAATCGTTCGCGCAACTTCCACTCCTGGAGGTGTTACTGCTAGAACATTGCAATATCGAAAATATATTCGAAGGCACATTCGCGTACAACAGAAATCTTTTGAGATTAAACTTGGCACAGAATATTATCAGTGCGATTCCTTCAAAGCTTTTTGATGTACAAAACTCAATTTCGGAGTTGAATATAAGCAATAATTTCTTAGATTATGTTCCATATAACAGTTTTTACAATTTGACACACATTGAATCCTTGGACATTGCAGATAATCTTTTGCCACGAGTAGAATTAAGTGGATTTGAGAAACTTAATAAATTGAAATATTTGATCTTGAAAAAAAATGAAATTAATTCCATAACAGCCAGGAAGAAAATCGAATACAACGAATTAATGTTATTTGATATTAGCTATAACAAATTAGAAACATTGCCTATATTTATATTTGACGTTTTTCCAAATATACAAAACATTAATATATCGTACAATGAAATAGTACACTTCGATTTTTTACTAGTATATAGAAAAAATGGTATAAGACTAGTGAATATTGACGTTAGTAGGAACCCCGTAGTTCCCTGGACCTCATCTAAAAAGGTAGACAATAATACACTTATGGCTAACTTATACGAGCTACACATTTGTTCGACTAATATAAGCAACATAGATGATGGCACGTTCGAGTCATTTACAAGCTTACAGCACCTGTATTTGAAATTCAATAAGATAAGACGTTTGTCGATAAGCCCCTTTTCAAAATTAACTTTTTTAGAGAATTTAGATTTAAGTTTCAACAGAATTTCACAATTGAAGTCGAGCAACTTTCGAGGCTTAGTCAGGTTAAGAACGTTATGTTTGGCTAACAATAACATTGAATCTTTGGAGTCGTTCGCTGAAGAACTGAGCAGTTTGAAACTTTTAGATCTTTCGTACAATAAAATACAGAATATTTTGAATGAAGACTTGAAAAACTTAAAAGAGTTGACAGTACTGTATTTGGGACACAACAATATAAAGTATATATCCGTAACTGCTTTTAGAAACTTGAACAAGATAGTACAAATAGATTTAGGACATAACAAACTTCAGACAATATCTCTAGAGCTATTGAACTCTATTGAGAATCACATCCAAGAAATATCCGTTAAAGGTGAGAACAAATATAACATACTTCCTTGTAAGTATGTTAGCAAAGTGTTCATTAAGTGAAAAGCAACCGGAACTTTCAACTTTACCAAATACACTCATTGTAAACTTTGTAGTTGTAACTTTGCACTTAACTTTTTATTGATCTTACTTTATTGTTTTCGACTAACTTTCAACTCCTTGGTGCTATATTGATGTTAATTCACGACTTTTCAACTATCTTTGATACTTTGTTTGTCATAAAACTAATGATCGCAATAAATCTACTTAATATACATGTCTCTTTCTGTTTTTACGATGATAAACTATGAACTGAACGGATTATTGCAAAATTGATAAATTTGTGGAGTTTAGTCAAAATTATTTTTTCAGATAACGTTTTAACTTGCAACTGCCAAAAAAATAACACATGGGTATGGATCCAGAACCATCCTAAAGTAATAAAAGCTGACACAGTGACATGTCTCAACGATGATATTCCGAAGGAGAAATGTAATGTTCCCGTCATCTCGCAACTGTCGGTAGATAAGCACAAGGACAACTCTGTCTCGGTGTCATGGTTCATCAGGAACCGCACAGCGATTAAAGCTCTCCAGATATTGTACTATGGCGAGGATGTTTACTCGGAGGTAGGCTGCTTTCAGATCGATTGTTGATTAGAATCTATTGAAATAATGTGTTTGATAGTTTTTATAATTTTCTGATTAGCCAGAATAAGAACATTAGATGACATAGCTAAGGACATTACAAATAAGTAATATTATGGCGAATTAAGTATTTTTAACATACTTTTTTTCAGGTCAAATCGAAATATTTAGAAAAAAGCGAAGTATCTGCTCACATTACTCATTTAGAACCGAACACAAATTACGTCGTTTGCATCATCACGTTGTCAGAAGAACCGGTTATAACCGTTGATGATGATGAAGATATGCAAAATAAAACATGGGCCAAAAACGTTACCCTAAGGAACCCCGAAGATGTTGTCGCCTCAATACTAATGCGCTCGCCGTCTAGCGAGTGCACCTCTTTCAACACGTTTAGAAAATCAGTCACACCGAAGATAAGGCCTAACAAAGTGTTTGATATCTCAATGATTCTCAACCGACGAATGGGACTGATTGTTGGATGCTCGCTAGGGTTCGTAGTTTTCTTTATAATGGTCTCAATTTTGTTATACACTAAAATCAAAGAAAGAAAAAGAATAGCGAAGTCAGATCCGTCTTGGGGTGAAATGAACGACTACCATTCTATGCACAGTAAGGAGGATGTTTTAGAAAATTCAAATGCAGCCTCTACTGATAATATTTTACTAGGAATGACCAAAAATCGTAAGAAATCATTAGATCGACTTTAAGATTTTAAATGTTTTTTACTATTTATTGTACCTTGGAAACCATTAACGTCGTAATTTACGGAATTATAATTTTACATAATTAAAATACAGATACTAAATTCCATTCAAATGAGTAACAGGAAAGTGCGTTTGTTGATTTACAGTTGGTTACTACGTTATTAATTACTATAATCTATGTTTAAAACTTTTCAAGGCACAATAAGGTACGAAAACAATTTTTACCAATTTAACATTGTAAAATAGTTTACAAGTATAAGTAGAAGAGGAACAAATTGATTCTAAATTTACCAATAATTTTATTATTTTTTAATATAATAGGCAGTAGACAAACTAGAGGCTTATCCAGACTGTTCGCTTATGAATAGCTATAGATTTAGATATAGCATTCATGTAGAAATATTATTAAAAATTACAAAATTTCAAAGTTACCGTTAGTGTTATTATAGAAGAAACGCAATAAATATTTGAAAGTAAAAGTAGTTTTTTTATACTTTAATTTTTTTTTACTTTAAAAATCCGAGCTTTTTCATGAATAATAACATTTTGTCGTATATGAGTTATATATATTGCGGTCCGAGTTATATTATAAACAGCGCCTAGCACACCATAAATATTTAAGAAACGTGGCTTAACACTGACCTCTGTGGAACACCGTTCGACACCGATTTTACTTATCATTTGACCGTCACGGTTAGGATACATTTGCCGCGTAGGTAATCTCCAACTGTCACCCACCGTAAATTAGAAGGCACTCCATGATACCGGAGTGCCATCTCAATCACGCTGAACGGTAATATTAAACAACGCATAAATTTTTAAGAAATTCCGATGTAAACAAAAAGTTTACAGTAGCTTACGTTGTGAACGTATAGTACTTGTTGATAATTTTTCAGAATGAATGAATCTTTAAACACTGTCGAAACTAATACGTTGTAAAAAAGAATATTCAGTGGGCTGCGTAATACATACTAGCTACCTGGTGGATTTTGTAGATAAATTCTAAATTAATTCGTACATTTTTCAATGTCTGTAGTATCCAAGATACGGTAAAACCTTTTTAATTTTAATTAAATCTTACGATAATACGGCTCGTTTTCGAAGCCCTGATACACGAATTCAAAGATATAGAGTACGCACTAGTCGTACCGTGGTATTGTATTTTTACACAATTTTATACCTCTTTATTGCGCAATAATTAAAGTGTTACCGCTGCTGTTAAATCGTGTACAGTACTCCACTGTGGCAAGTTTCTACAGACTCACCTCGATAGCAGTATATAATCAGTATATAATAAGCAGTATATAACTAGATACGTGTCCGGGAAACTTTACTTTAGCTACATTAGGTTTTATAAATATTAAGTTCCCAGTGCACTTGAGAACTACAGTCCAATATACTAAATACACGAATGGTTTAAACATGTTTTTTGATACTTAACAACGTATTTTCATAAGCATAATTAAGGTTAATGTATTTTTTATGTAGTGTCTGGCACTTTAGTCTGCGGTACAATGTTGTAATAACCCTTTGGCTTTTCATTAACCTTTCTATTCTCCCATCTTTATATTCTCCCATGTACGTCATTGGGACATAATTCCCAGGTAAGTAAATTACACTAAAGAAATTTATGATATTTATGGTGCAGGACAAACGTAAAGAGACAAGTGCAGCCGAATGAAGGCTGACTACTACGACGTGTCGCGATCAGACCGACTTGGAACCGGAAAAAAACTCGACGCCGCGCGCCGTGCCCCGACCGTGACTCTGTCGTAGCACGGACTCGGCCCGGTCTAACATGAAGTTCATACAAAAGCATATATGGATATTTGACCGTACTGCCCGGCCCAAACGCAGCGCGGTGTAATGTGAATCATAATTTAACGTGCATAATTACGCTGTTTTCGGTATACTGTATTTTTGATGGGGCATTATCGATATGCCTTATTTTTGAGAAATAAGTTACACTTTGCATTGCCCGTATCGGCACAAAGTGCCAATGATACGCAGCACAGCATGGCTTTATTTTGTAATTGCATTGCATTCAAAGAAATGTATACTTTATTAAGGTTGAAAATATGTCATATATTCTACTGCATTGTAAAAGCTCAGCAGCTCAGTATCGCTGTATAACAATCTAGATGCTAGCTGCATCTGATTCAATTATTGTTTACAGAAATGTAACCTTAGGGTGTAGAAGACATAATACGGCTTTAAAATATATTACTCAAGACATGTAAATGGCAGATGGTGCATTTGTGTCCAAATCTCCAGTGAATTAACTCATTTGCGATTGTGACAGGGTACGATGACGTCAACATTTAGACTATTCAAATTCTGTGATTGACGCGGTGTGGCGGCGTGTTGTGACGGAGTGACGCAGTGGCATAACCTAATTGTCACCTAAGTGCCGTTACGGGAAGTGAACTAAAGCATACATCCAATATTGACTAAGCCCTTTCGGGGTGTTCGATACTGATCAAACTATACAACTCGGAAATGGTTTGCATTCTCAAGCGTTCAGTAAAGAGGTGAAAACTTAAAACAAAGTTGTGCAGCGAACTGGCTTTTTTGAAATTTTGATCTTTACGTGATTTAGTTAGGATGGTTCGAAAAAAATTATATCAGTTTGCTGAAAATTTTAGGCTTGAAAATGAAGTAAGCAGATAGACATGGTTTACTACATTCATTTACGCCGTGAGCCATGTGGTTTACAATATTAAATAATTATACTTTCTTACTTTTCGTTAACCGCCAAAGAATACGTTTAGCAATTCAAAGGGGAAATGTTGCCAGCCTTCTGGGCACGATGCCCCAGGCTGCGGCTCTCGAGGAAATTTTTTCCAAATTTTTCTACTTAAAAATTTTAATATTGTATTATCATTTCTTAACTTTAACAATTATAGTCAGCGTGGCTTCATAAAAATTATCTTTCATACACGCAACACCACTTACGTTTATAAGTATGGAAAATCGTTTCATCTTTGCAAATTTGAACCATATAGGAACAACGAACCATATACGAACGGCTGCAGCCAGATTAGCCCTTCGTAGTAGGATACGTTACTACCTATTATAATTGGTAATACTAACTGGATACTAACTGACAGCTTAGTAGCCAATTTAGTTACTTACTTTTCCAAGTTCAGTACACCGATTTACTTAAAGTAGCTGTTATGAACTGTGATGTTAAAGCTGTATAAATTAAATTGACTGAGTTTCCCCAAAATCACAATTTTAATTATTTGTTCCACTACCGGACACGAGTCTCCTCTGAGGAGAGCGTTTAGACCATAGGTCACCACGCTGGTAGAATGCGGGTTGGGGACTTGACACGTTTTCCAAGGGCAGTGACCTTTCTTTAACGTCTAAGTAAGTCGTCACCAAATTTCAAATGTTCTTAACTTAGTTATTAAATTTTATTAGCGTAGAGCTTCTTGTGAAAGAGTTCGTCCAAGGAGGTGCCTTACCTGTTTCTGCAGCTAAGTGGTACTACGCTTTTTGATACGCGAGCATTACTGCGTTCTGGTTTGGAAGGGTAAGGGTGAAATTACGGCTAATGGGACTGGAACTTATGTCTCTAGGTGACGGACGTAGTGGCAATTCTCCTAAGATCTTTGCAATTTAAAACGTCGAGCGGTACAGCAACTGTTATAGACAGACGCTTACTACCACGTGCACGATTTGGTATCATAAAAAAAATCACAAATACATGCCGCCTCACAGCTTCGAACCATAGACATTTCAATTAGGAAGCAACCGTGAATTGGCCTTCTTCCCTTCTGAATTTTAATAATAAAACTGAATTTTGAAGTCTTTGAAAAACTCGTGAAACTAATTTGCATTTCTGAAATCGATTAATTGGATTACCTAAGTTAAATTAAACTATTATAATGACAATATTTATTTATAAGCTCCTTTGGAGTCGGAGGTCTGTTATGAAATATTCATAAGGGTCTAATTCTGTGAGTAAAATGAAATCCTCTGAGATTAGTTGACATGTCTGTACGTCTGTTCGTATACAGAGTAATTACACGCTACACCGGGACGGCTCGTGGTTTTATTATAAACTACCGCCACACGAGTACTGTTGCTATCAAAAGCCTAACTTGATACCGGAGATATAATAGAGAGACAGATATTTACTTAAAGGTACTAGTATTCGACAGTGGCTCCCGCGACGTTGCCAGTTAGCTACGTTTATTTTACGCCGACGTCAACAAGCCCGCGCAGAATTACGAAAGTAAGTATTGTTTTCATTGCATTGATATTATTTTGTGCACGTCAATATTCAGTGTGAAACTAATGCTGCTAACAGATTGACTGCATGTTTGCAGTTAATGCGTGAAGTTATGCATCCAAGACCACGACTGCATGAAGTTGATAACTACTTCACGCATTCATTGCTTGCAGTCGATCTCGACTGCATGCAGTCGAGTCGTAATCAAGTCACGCATTAACTGCAAACATTACTTTACATCAATAGTAGGTGCCGGTTCCTGGAAACTCTGGTAGAATTTGTACCGGTAAAATCTCAAGTACCGATAAAAAGTACCAGTAAAAAAACCAATATTCCAAGCTCTGATTTCAAAGCAATTCGAGTTGTTCTTTCTTGAACAGCATGGCAATTTGCAAAACTAACGATAGAAAGAAAATGAAAGTTTTCTAACTCAATTAAATTCCTATTGTATAATTATGTACCACTCATAAGGGTTTAGCAACCTTTGCAAAAGCCATAGCTCTCACAATAACAAGCTGGTTAAAAGATATCATTTCAGCCGAAAAACGTCCATCCACTGATGGAGGCTAACCCCAAATATCGTCTCAAGGACTGGTCTTGCGGTACTCGTATCCAGCGGATTGCCACAACCTTCACCAGGTCATCGGCCACCTTGACGACACATTGAAATTTAAACTATTTTTTCCAATCCTTTCATATTACTTAAGAGCCAGGCTCTTGGCGGTATAACCTACTCCTATGCTCACGGTTCATAGCCAGCTCCTCAATGTACGTCATTCTTGGTCTTCCTCTTTTTCTTTTTCCTTCCATCTTCACCTCAATTATAATTTATATAAATTTGTCACTACGTAACAGACGTCCAAACATTTACCCCCTGCTTTTCTGCGTTATCTTAAAAAGATTTGTCTCTTCCTCAACCCTTTTTAAAATTTCTTCATTTGATACCTTCTCAATACATTTCATTTTCTCCATTTGCATTCGTTAATTTTAATCACTCCTATCTTTCTTTCTCCCTGCCTATTTTTGTGATTGTTCATGTCTCGCGTCCATAAAGTGGGATACTCTAGACGTAGATTCTGACGAATCTTTTTTCCATCGTCAGCGTATTTTTGAGATGAAAATGTGTTTTTATTACAGAAATCTTCTTATCCTCATGCGATTCTGCCTAACTAACTAACAGCCTCCGTGACCGAACGGTTACCATGCTGAACGGCCACGCAGAGGTCCCTGGTTCGATTCCCGGAAAATATTTGTATGGCCTACATTTATTTCTCTTGTGAGTTGAGTGTAATTTGTGTCCATGGCACCCGCGATACAGGGTTTCCCTAGTGCGGAGTTAAGAGTGTGTACGCGTCATAGTTATTACTCTAGTCTTTATGACGGGTTAACCTAACTGATGTGGATGTTTCGAAGCCGGCTTGTTGTCTATAAGTGACTAGGAATCTTCTTTTGTTAAGCTGATTAAGGCACTTGTTGCGAACGAATTGACCTTTTTGATTTAGTAGTAATTAAGTAAGAAATTATAGTAACACGCTTTTTTAAAACGTAATCCCTTTTTTACTCTTCAAGCACAATATTAAGCAATTAAAGCGTAAAATATAATTTGTAGACCCAATTTTGTTACAAAATAGATGTTTAATCATATGATTATTTCTAGTGATTCTATTACATTGTCATATTTATTACATAAAACACATTAGCGAAGGTTAGAGGTTTACGAATTTAGAAGACGATGTTCCGGATCAATTAGTCCCAGAATGGCGCTTTTCGCATCGACTGCACAGATACACGCCCGTTCATTGGCGTTGTAGTTATTCATTAAGCGACTGACTTCAACAAATTAATGTATCCGTTTCAGAAGCTAGCTTCACTTTGATACATTAAAAATAATAAATAAATAAAAATAATAAAATCCAATGTCTTACTAAGTTGTCAATTATAATGTAATGTACCAGACAATCACACCAATCAACTGGTTTCAAACTAAGCAATTGGTACAAGAGTAACGGAATTCACTCTGGGGCAATACCCATAACAGAACCTATTTATAAAATGTCATTTCCCTAATTGGTTATACTGGTAATCAAACCGGGGAAATCTTCATCTAACACAAACAGTATAAACCGTTGTGTCACGGAGATTGTCACAATTATAAGTACATGGCAAACTCTCAAACGATATTTATGCAAAATGTATGTATATATATATATATATATATATATATATATATATATATACATATATTAAGTGACGTGTCTAGACGTGTACTCCACCTGTGACTATGGATAATTGCCTTGGTAACTGAATCATAATTTTCTGATATCAATCCAAGGATCATAATTTTGTGGTATCGAAAATTATTTTTATATAAATTAAATTCATTGATGGTATGCCATCTTTGCAAAGCATAATTTGCAATGAATGTCCCAAATTCGTATTTGAACTAACACAAATTAGATTTTCTGAAACAATTAGAAAGCATCCGTGACATTGGTACTGCCGCCATTTGTTAAAAAGGCGCATGTGACATTTTTTTAAATTGTTGCATTCATAGCTGTGATCAGAAAAAAGCCAATATGTCCCTAATTTTATTTTTTCCTAGGTGGATAAGGTATGAAGTTTCCGCAAGAGAAAAGTAGATATTTTTTAATTTAATTTCTTTAAACATTCTTTTCCCGGTTTTCAGTTTTTGTCACAAGCGCCCTTTCAACTAACGCCAGCAGAATATACACAAATATAGACAAAAATATATGGCCTTTTCATAGAAACAGTCTCTCAGTCTCGTAGTTAAACATGTAACTGGCGCGTAAAAAACAACCCTTGACCCGATTTTGCCTCGTTTTGAATCATCAATTTCTTGACCTTTAGATTAACTTAATAAGATACAATGAGCCAATTTTGTAATAGTTTTTCGTATTATTAACCGACTTCAAAAAGGAAGGAGGTTTTCAATTCGACTGTATTTTTATGCGTATGTTACGTGATTCAAAACATTATAGAAACATCTACAGGAGGTATAAGAGTGAATGGTCACAGGGTGTTATTTATTAGATTTTCCGATGACATGGCTGTAGTTACAGAAAGGAGAAATCATTTATACAAAAACATTTAAAACATTTGGTTTATAGATAAAACAAACCTATAGCGAATTTCACTGTAACTGGAAAAAATCCAATTGCTCACATTTTATTATAATAAAACATCGTTATTTAAACAAAACTGTTAGTACGAAATAATCCCTTTAGAATACAATAAGTTATTTGAATCCGAAAGGCATATTTTACAGGGCCATTCAGCGGATTCTCCCCTGAGTAATATGGGGCCGACCCATTTCCGCAAATAAATCCTGCTTTCAAAATAAATAATGCCCACCAGTCAGCCCAAACTAGAACGGAATTATAAACTCCGGAATTTGTACAGTTTACACTGATGTTATCTATATTTTACTGTTAATATTAAATGGTAATATTTCGTATATTTGATAATTTTATCAGCTTGTACCAGTACTTAGATTTTTGTTACAGATTACCGAACAAAAAATTGTATTCACAAATTGTCTTTCATATCGTAAAAATGTAATATCAATTTGCTTTATATTATTAGTACATCATTTATTATTGAAGTAATATTTATTCAGTCAAAACTTCCTAAGAATAAACGATCGTAGATTTCGCATTTCCTTTCCTGGAGGAGCGTAGCGGAGGTTACAGTCTCCGGCCTACCCCAGTGGGAATCAGTAGTGTTTATTACAGTGTATTGAGTATGTAAGAGGATTCGTCCGTTACAAAAGTTGTAAATTCAGTTTGTTCATATTACACAATTTTTCGTTTCATGATCAACTCGTATAATATTTTTTTTTATGTTAAGAAGGAGGCAAACGAGCAGACGAGCCACTCGATGAGAGGTGGTCATCGTCGCCCATGAACATTTGCAACATCAGATGAGCTGCTTATGCGTTGTCAGCCTTCGAGAGCCCTGTAAACACGCTTTTTGAAGAACCCCGTATCATAGTGCAAAGAAAATACTTGAAGAGGAAGATCATTCCACATCTTGCAGGTAGGAAGGAACGAACGAGATGCCCGCGTGGTCTTACAATGCCAGGCATCTAAGATGGACGCTACTCCTTTGGCGGGAGGTGCGATGATTGAAAGGAGACGGTGGCACCAGTTTGAAAAGTTCCTCAGAGCACTCCCCATTATAAAGAACACACACAGTGAGCCAACGTCTCTCCGTAAGCTAAGGGGCTCCATACCGTCTGCGAGTTTGGGATCATCGACAATATGAACAGGTCTACGTTGGATGGAGTCAAGTGGGTCAAGCTGGTATTTTGGAGCTCCTGCCCAAAGATGCGAGCAATACTCCATACGGGACCGTGCTTATAATTATATATATGCGGGATTTATACATATGGTAATTTAGCAATTATCAGAGTAATTACCGAGGACTTAATAAAGCAAAGTTTTTCCATAAATGTTAGCTGTCATAATCTAATGCCAAGCCAGTGCAGATGGTTTTTACTCTCTTTACTTAATTCTATTCTGGCCCTTTACGCCTTCTTATCTCAAAGATCGCTTTACTTTCCACTCTTCTACACTCTGCCGTCCCCTTCCCTCCTCTAATACTCTCTCTCTCTCTCATACCTCTAATTTTTATTCCAACTCTTTTGCCGTTTCTGCGATCAGACTGTGGAATTCTCTCCCTGAATCGATTCAAAGTTCCCCTTCTCGTGATTCCTTCAAAGACGTGTCAAGGATCACTTCCTCAGCTCCTAAGTTTTGTCATTTTCTCCACTATCCTTTCATTTCAAACTGCCTCTGTGGCCTAACGGTTACCATGCCGGACTGCCACGCAGAGGTCCCAGGTTCGATTCCCGGGCCGGGAGAAATATTTGTATGACCTACATTTGTTTCTCTCGTGAGTTTGGGTGTAATTTGTGGTTGTCTATATGTGTGTCCATGGCACCCGCGACACAGGGTTTCCCTAGTGCGGGGCTATGTTGAGTGTGTGTGTTATTATTATTATTATTATTATTTTCATTTTTCTTTTTCCTTTTAAAGTATATAAGCATTTAATATTATTATTTATGTATTGGTATGCATTAATAATATTTATATGGATATTTCTATCTACGTATGCAAGTTTATAAATAATTACTGTGTAGTGTACTTATAATGATATTCTTTGGTTGCACCCCTTTTGCATACCCCAAAATTTCTATCCTAAGGTTGCCTGGAAGATATTGCTACGTAGCAATAAGGCCGCCTGTTACACATTATCTTACTATATTTATACCTAAGTTACTTTATTGTATTTTAACTGTAATTTTATGTGCAATAAAGAATATTTCATTCATTTCATTCATTCATGGTTTTATATATTTTGGACAAAAAGAAACAAATTATAAAGGGTATTAATTTTATTTTGGTATACGTTGACAATATTAAATCAAATAATTTTCGCCAAAGGCGCATTACTTGCCGCTGCAGAGAAAGACACGTGGTGTACCACATAAATGTGCGGTTCGAGTTAGGGGCTACACAACATGACGCCTCCCTGCCGCTACGGCGCGCCGCTACGCCGCGCCGCTACGCCACCGCCTAACCGCGTAGCAGCACGACGCGTCTTGTGGCATATCCCGCGTGGGATCGCACTCTGTGTGGGATCCCACGAAACTACGCAACTACTTTTCCTTTTTTTAACTCCTAAGGATATGAACTGCGTTTGTTCTAAACTTCGGAAAAGGCGTTCAACCGTATAGAAACCTACTAGCTAGCCTGTTTAGCCACAACGACGAATCTCTATTGATTCTACGTAGCTGCATACACATCTCGGGTACCAATACCTTGTAACTGAGCAGCTAAGGACGGCACCAATTAGTCCTCGGCGTCAGTTGGTAAATATTAACACAACTAATTGTACCGAGCATCAGCCTCGACGTTCGTTACAGTGCCCACTTGCAACCTGAATACAAATGAAAGCATTATCTGAAACTGCTGAGATGCCACATCGGTGATACTGTTTGTTTTCATACGTTGATTCGAAGTTCAAATGTTTATAACGATGTCACAAGTCACATGTGCCTGTAATTTCACCAGCACCCTTACCTTTCAAAACCGGGACACAGTAATACTTACCTTACTGTTTGGTGGCAGAAATAGGTAAGGTGGCAGCACTTAACCTGGGCGAACTCTTTCACAAGGAACTCTACTGTTACTAAAACGTTACGCGATAACTCCGTTTGTGAACCGATTTTGATTATTCTTTTTTTGATTCGTTGGAAAGAGGGTACCTCAGATGTGGTCCCATTTAAATTTGTAGAAAATATTCCACCTCTAAGGGCGGCAAACTAAGAGACTTGACTTTTGAGGTCGGTTTTTTTAGTACTCTGTTCTGTTTTATTTTCTTCATGTAGGCAAAGTTGCACTGTGTCAAGGGCTAAAACGTCAAGATGATGAAAACCCCACTTTTTTTTTAGTTGGTAAAGCTATGGAGACGGAATCCCGCGATCGCAGGTTCGAGTCCTGTCGGGTCGAAGGAATCGTTCTTTGTGTTCGATCTTTGTATTTAATAATTATAACTAGTGGAGTTATTTAGCAAAATAAAACAAATAAAAAATGCATGTTCATAAA
>NW_020653854.1:5490313-5550182 GCF_003589595.1 Hyposmocoma kahamanoa | reverse complement strand
ATTTGCATAATAAAATATTTATTCTAAGTTTCATCATATAACTTCAAAGAATACGATTTTTCATAGAAATATTATTACCCTTTTTCACTCACTTAGGAACTGAATTTCAATAAACCCGTTCTTAGTACGCCTACACTAAGTAAAAGTAACATAGCCTTAAGCTCAGGACTTATACTTTTGTTTATAGTTTTCATTTTTTTTTATATTTATATTTTTCTCATTTTTAATAGCAGTAGAGCTCCTTGTGAAAACTTGTTGCCTTGGACTTGTTAACTTATGTCTCAGGGTCACGGGCGCAGTGGCAGTGCCCATAAGATCTTTGCGATTTAAAACTCTGCTACTGTTATGGATAGACGTGTCGCTTTACCACCAGATGCACGACTTGTTAGACTCGTCACGTAGTATTATGAAAAAAGTTTTTGTCAGTGCATTTACTAGCGCATTGCCCCGGACCCTACTCCTTTATATGTATATATATGTATGTATGTTACAGATTGAATTAATCAAGAAACACCAACCAAGCAGTAATGTCTTAGCACGTGTCGTAAACTTAATGTATAGGTAAATAGGTTACAATAATACATCCAGAGTCGGGATCCAACAATGAAATATTTAATTCTAAACAGTGTTCCAAAAATGAGGCCGGTAGTTGTGACGGGTCACCCACGAACGTTTAATTCAATTTGGACTCTCGCCAGATTTCCAATTCGCTGGAGCGGCCGTTAAATAATAGAAAAACAGACTCACATTTAAAAGTAAAAGGTCTGCTTTTTATATTCTAACGGACATTAAATTACTCGCAATTTGTATATACAGCGTTATTTTTCAATGACGCTTTTTAAACGTTATTGCTCTAAATATTACATTACTCGGTTAAAACGACACATTTTCCGTATATTCTTTGTTGCATTATTAATGCTTGTTATATTACTCCAACACGTTCTAATTCTCTTCTTAAAGGTTGGTTCCATAGACTCAATAATGTTTTTTGCCGTTACAGTTCAATATTTAAGAAAGACGCGGCAAATTGAGAGGGTTCGGTCGTTGGAATAACGGGCAAGATTGGAAAAACGACCTATGTCAATAATCAGTACATAATAAAAACTAAATTTACGCTTGTGAAGAGAGGAGGCTTAACACACCGATGGCACAATAACAGTCTATCTCAAAAACATCTAACTCATCAGGAGAACTCAAAAGCTGAAGTTTACCTGGCGCACAAAGCACGAATTATATGAAGGCCTATGAAATTTCGGTTTCTTATTCACAATAAAATTAAGCATATTCTGAAATTAAATTAACAAATGAACAATGATTTGGGCAGAGAGCTATATGTTTACTCGTTTATTATATTCTTACAAATAAAATTGTGACCAGTTACACTTTTTTAATTCCTAATGATGGGACAAACAAGTCGTGCACTTGGTGATAAACGACAGGCATGTCCACAGCAGTTACTGTGCTACTCAGAGCTTTATGTCTAACGGGCACTGCCACCGCGCCCATCAACTTAAGGCAGATATTAACAAGTCCCATATATCAGTAATTTTACCTAACATCCTAAGGAACTCACCACATTTATTCACACGAAATCGCTTCCAGTCGATCGGAAAAACGTCGCACATTTTGCTTCCGCTCGGATCACCGACGCGAAACTCACAACGTCACTTTCCCTCTTATTACATGGACGTAAATACCTTTCTGACCGCTTAATGCGAATCCGCGTTGATAAGTGTGATGCCTCCCTTACTCTTCAAATCGGGAACGCAGAAATAGGTGGCAGTACTTCTTTGGACGTACTATTTCACAAGGGGCTCTACTGCTACCAAAATACGTAGTTTTATTAAATATGACGTAATTCACGGACCAATGGGCCTCTGGTAATGAATCTAGTGTAAAGCGGCTAGCTCAAAAGTGAATTAAAAGTTAAACGAATTCAATCAAAGTCAAAGTCAAAGAATCATTAATTCCATAGGTAAAATAAATTCACACTTGAAAACGTTACATTTAAGCTACTGCTCCTTCACTACGCTGACTTCCTTGAGAAGAACGAGCAAGAAACTCTAGAAAATGCTCTTTTCAAATAAACTTAAATGCTATGGAATACACTTTGAATCAAATTTGTGTGGAATCTAGAGCCATGTCGTCTTTCCATACATCTTTATCTAACACGTAGTCTTCAATTTTGTAATATGACTTTTCAACCAAAATATTTTTAAATGAACTTGTGAAAGATTTCGTCCAAGGAGGTACTGCCACCTTACCTATTTCTGCCGTCAAGCAATAATGTGAGCTTTACTGTGTTTCAGTTTTGAAGGGTAATAATGGTGCTGGTGAAATTATAGACACATGAGACTTGTCAACGTATGCCTCAGGGTGATAGGCGCAGTGGCAGTGTCCCTCTGATCTTTGAGATTTAAAGCTCTGAGTGCCACTAAACCTGCTATGGACAGGCGAGTCGCGTCACACCAGGCACATTTGTTCGTCCTGTCACTTAGTATCATAAAAATAGGCAGGCGTGAAAATACTTATGATACAGTGTTTGAAAACTATGAAACTATTTTTCCGGATTTAAATCACGTATATTTGTTTTTTCAAACAAATCAACGTTTCGGGCACTTTACAGATTGACATGGTCAGTCAACCATGACCATGGGACTGACCGCGTTAATCGTGACCATGAGACCTTTCCTATGTGTAACTAACGCGAAAACAGAACTTGATGCGTTTATTCTAGTTTTCAAATATTACTTATAGTATTTTTGTCACAAGTCGGTTGCTCGACGTAGCAAAATTTGTTCGCATTGAAAACCAGAAACAATTTCCTAATACCCTATTTAATTGAACAATTTGTTATCTTTTTGACAACAATTTTATGACGCCAGTGATTTATTGTCCCCACTGATCTTTTGCAACCATAAGCCTGTAAAATAAATGGAATGGTTAAATTTATTAATTACATTTAATGTTTGTTTTTATTTTATGACTTTTATTTTATTTTAAATGCTCGGCATCAAACTTATGGATCGAGTTCTGAATTCCGAAATCCGCAGACGAACTATGGTCCAGGATATAGGAGATCGTTGGGCGGGACAAGTTGCGAGACGTGGTGAGCACAGGTGGAGTAAGGCGATAACCGAATGGTGTCCAAGAAATGGATATATATAGAAACGTGCGACATCCTGTAGCGAGATGGGTACACGACATTGTCAAAGTTGCGGGCAGTAGATGGGTGAGATTAGCACAGGATCGGGATGGCACAAACTACGGGAGGATTATATCCAGCAGTGGGTGAAGTCGGGCTGGGGATGATATTGATGATTTTATGAATGATTGAACTGTACAGTGTACATCATCATCCTTAACCAATTTGTACGTACCACGTTCCACTGCTGCTCACGTGTCTCTTCTTAGGCAAGGATTTTACGCCATAGTTCACACGTTTTTAGAGGGTTGTGAACCTTTCTCGGCATACAGGTTTCATCACGATATCTTGTTTCACCGAAAAGCTCATGGTAAATTTTTAATTAAATTTTGCACATAAATTCCTAGAAACTCACGGCCTCTGCTAGAAAGATGAAAGGTTAAATCATTAGGCTACCACGGCTAGCAGCCTCAAAACAATATAAAAATATTGTATATCGTAAATTATTTTCTTATAATAACCTGTATCACAAAGAAATAAATGAATTTGGATTTGTACAATGGCGACATTATGCGAACTTTCTCATTTATAACTTAGAAGACTGACTAATGTCTCATTTAATATTATTTACGAGTATATTTTCGTGTATAACAATATTAAATACTTGTTTACTAAGAAAAGGAAGCCATAATAAAAATGCCAATGATATTTTTGTTTCTCTAGAATACACTATTTTCTTTTTAAATAAATAGAGGTCGTAAGTATGCCAGGGCGATTATTTTAGAAATATATGAAAGTACGTTACCAAGTGAGTAAAACGACATCATTAACTTTTATTTTTAAGTTTAAACGCATTTAATATTATGACATTCGTAGAAACCGTTTAGTTGTTCTACTTTAAAAGGTAATTAATATAAAGTTAATTATATTGGCAGACATCAAAACCTATATAAATACTTTTTTACTTTAAAATTCTATTTCGTCAGATTTTTACGGAGACAGATTTTCAGAATTCATATAGTCATCCTTTGTGAAGCAAAGGATGACTCTAATGATTTTAATTTTTTCAGGACATCAAGTGGCGGGACTAACAAGTCGTGGGCCTGGTGGTAAGCGACATGCCTGTCCATAACAGTTGCAGTGCACTCAAAGCTTTAAAATACAGAGATATGAAGGGCACTGACAATACACTCGTCACCCTGAGACATAAGTTGACAAGTCCTATGTACCCGTAATTAACTGCCTCCGTGGCGGAACAGAATGAACTGTTATCATGCTGGTCTGCCACTAGAAGTCCCGGGTTCGATAATCTATTAAAAATGTCGATTCAGTTTAAGATTTCTTAATAAATAAATAAACAAAAGACTCGAATAAATAAATATACAGGCGTTTCGAATTGTTTTTATTTGATTTTAACCTCGACCGTATTTTAATATTAATATTCGCCAATTTTGTTAAAAGATAATTTATTTGCTATTAAGCCTCTGATTGTATTATTATTCGATGACTGAATTAAAAAGACTTGGAGCACTAAGATTATTGTAACTAAAATTATTTTTTGTTATAATTATTAATACAAAGCTCGAACACTCAGAAATAACACTCAGAAAAAATTCCTTCGATCCGGTCGGACTCGAACCGACGTCTTCTTGCATACCGTGCCAGACGCTATATCAACTAAGCCACGGAACGAACCAACGGACCTCACGAATTCTCCTATGTGCTTGCGTCGTGTCTTTGTACTTGGTCTTTCAACGACTTTTTAGTCGTGGCGCCATCTATGAGAAATCTATGACAGATTTATCACACAGCCAGCACCTTTACAGCTACCAATCCTGGCGAGAGATGTCGCTATTCACTGTAATAATTAAATTTTTATTGAATTGATATTCAATTCTTTTTTGTGAAATTACTCCACTAGTTTGTTATAATTATTAATACAAAGATAGAACACTCAGAAAAAATTCCTTCGATCCGGTCGGATTCGAACCGACCGCGACGTCTTCTTGCATACCGTGCCAGACGCTATACCAACTAAGCCACGGAACGAACCAACGGACCTCACGAATTCTTCTATGTGCTTGCGTCGTGTCTTTGTACTTGGTCTTTCATCGACTTTTTAGTCGTAGCGCCATCTATGAGAAATCTATGACAGTTTTATTTTGCTCACAGCATGATCATAAGAGAATTAAAATAAGTGCATAAATATAATTATCCGCCTGGACCTCTAAAATTAGACCCAAAAATATAGATAACAAAATCTATTGTGGATGCTCCATCGTCGACTTCATCGTCACTTTCCACCAGGAAAGATGGAAGTCAAATGCCCAATTATTTTTTAATAAAAAAAGCTAACACGTAAGATTTTTGCAATAGAGTACCCACCGGAGATCACCAAGTTATAGAATGTGCGAAATCTAAATCTGATAGGATTGTAAGAAGAGCACATACGATACAGTGGACAGTATTGAACGAGGTTAGTTCCACAAAGAGGCAGAAGAATGGTTTTACACGATATTTATTTACCACAAACATCTGAGTGGCACTGCTACTAAGCTCACAAGTCCCATGTGCCTGTAATTTCACCAGCACTCTTATCCTTCAAAACCAGAACACAGTAATGTTGACATTACTGCTATGCGGCAGAAATAGGTAAGTTGGCAGTACTTCCCTGGACGAACTGTTTCACAAGCTCTACTACTGCTACACGTCCACATATTTATTCAATTTAGAGCTCTCGCTGATATCACTATACGGCTATTATACCATGAATAAGTTTGAACAAATTATGTAAAAATTTGTTTGCAAGGAATTTTGTAACGAATTTCATATAAAATTTGACATAATTCAAAAAGTAAACACATAATTCAATTTTAACATAATCCAATAAGTCCAAGAAAGCTAAGCATATAAAATTAACAGTCCACTTAACTTGTCGGTCACGAATCTCGAGATTGAGCGGACGAGGCAAAACAAAAATAGGACTTAATTAAAACTGGAAACATTCTCATTTCCCGCTTCCCTCGTGGAGCGAGGAAAAAATACCAAAAATATTTGCAGACTAAGATCTTTGTATGTGAGGCGTTCTTCACCACTAATTGCTGGAAAATCGTTTTGAAGCTTTAATTAATGCCGTAGTTAAGATTTGATAAGTTGCTTTGGACACGCAAACGGTACTTTTCCGTACTTGTAATGTACCAGACAGCCATACTTAGTACTTACCTGGTCTCAAACTAGGAAATTCCCTGTACTAGGAGTACCAGAACAACGGTATTTCAATTTCTCAAATTGATGCTACCGGGAATCGAACCCGTGACCTTCTTATCTAGCGCCCGCAGTCAAGACTAATAGGATAGGACCGTTATTATCAAATAATGCGAGCATATGATGAGGTGCATAAAAGCAGCCTCCCCGCAATGACGTAAGAATCTTATTCCCCGTGCGTCTGGCACAACCTGGGCAATAATTAGCGAATACTCTACTCCGATTGGCAAATCCTTGATTTATTGCCCGTGGTCCTACTGCGTAGTCCTACTAGTAGTACCATGGGCATTGTTTATTGCCCGTGGTTCTACCAGTAGGACTACGGGTAATATTCAATTAATAGGACCTACTGATCGGGTAGTACACTCACTAAAATTTGACCTTGCAATAATTGTCTTATTTCACCCCAACCACGGGCAAAACACATTGCTCTTGGTACTACTAGTAGGACTACGCAGTAGGACTGAATAGGAGAAGTTGACTAAAATCTGAGGCGCGATGATATAATGTATGCCATCGATACGATAAGAAAAAAAAGGCGTATAATGTAGATCTTTATGTTGACAGTAGAAAAAATATTTATTGCAAATTCTGGAATATTGAGAACGTCAAAATGTAACTTGTCATCCCAAAATAGGCCTATTGTAAATTAAGTACCATTTGTAAACATTCGAATGAATAAGCAAATAACGAATTTTTATATGTCCATATCCATGTCTCTCGTTTTATCTTTCTTATTATTTAATTACGACGCTTCGTGAACGTGATAGAAACAATAACTAATGAATATTTTTTATAAATCAAACTACACTTAATATTCAATATCGTTAGAATAAAGTTGCATTCTATGTAAAGACAATTTTGTCGCAAATAAATTGGTTCAACGCGTTGTGTATTGCAGTGTACCTGGTCTCTGGTTATTGAGCAAACCAATAATGTATGGAATCAAGGTAGGCTAAGCACATACCATTTCTGAATCTTGCACGTACATACCCGTAGTATTAATGTCTAAGTTTCGCTTTGTGTATTTATGTATTTTGATCTTTATAATATAACACTGAATTTTATAAAAATTGTTGGTACATATGGAACTATAGCAATCGATACATATATGTTTGTATCTATTTTCAATAATTTTAACTTATTTATAACCTTTTTTTTATGGGTATAAAGGGAGAAGACGCCCAAAAAAAAGATGGAAGGATTGTGTAAAAGATGACATGGATAAGAAAGTTGTGAGTATGAAAATAACGGCTGATAAGGGGAGAGTGGAAGAAAAATACATGTTGTGCGACCCCGCCTAGCGTAGGATAAGATCAGGAAGAAGAAGAAGATAACTATTTTATAAAAAAAAACCAACACAAAAGTTTGTGGAATTACATCTATTTGCGAACTTTTATTGAAATCGGTTGAAAGTGTATGAAATCCAATAAACCAGATTCATCCCCTCATTTGCCACCCTTACAATCGAAATCTTTTCGCAAATGTCAGAGCAATCGCGTAACATATACACACAAAATGCAATCGAATTGAGAATCTCCTATTTTTGGAGTCAGCTAAAAAAAGAATCTATCTTTACATCCAAATTGAAAATCAAATTGTACTAGTTTTCATACGATTATCTTTATTTGTACAATAAGTAACTTGTTTAATAACCTCTGTGGTCACTCATCCTTAGCATTAGGTCCACATTTATGGAACCCGCTTTAATTTGTGTTTCACAAACCTAAACTAATAATAGTATAATTTTGAATATTTACCCTTATGTACCTTCGGGATATGTCTACAGATTGTAATAGAATAGTTCAGCTACATAAACAAGCTATATAAGTATTTTATATTAGTATAAACATTTTAGTAGCAGTAGAGTTCTAGAAGAGAGCTAGAGAAGGGTAAGGGTGCTGGTGAAATTACAGGCACATGGGGACTTGTCCTGAGCGCACTAACAGTGCCCCTCATATCTTTGTGATTTAAAGCTCTGAGTAGCGCTGCAACTGAACAGACGCCTGTCGCTTACCACCAGGCGCACGTCTGTCCCGTCACTAAGTATCATAAAAAAATAAGTACAAGAAAAGTCTGTTGATAAATAATTCGTTAGGAGAAATATTCTAGAACTGAGTAGTGACCAAATAATCAAGCATTCTAAAGTACCTAATCACTGTTGAAAAATTGATCTGCTAAAATCCCATTCAAGTAACGGGACGAACAAGTCGTGCGCCTGGTGGTAAGCGACATGCCTATCCATAACAGTGCCACTCAGAGCTTTAAGTCGCAAAGATCTTAGGGGCACTGCCACTGCGCCCGTCACCCTGAGACATACGTTAACAAGTCCCATGAGCCTAAAATTTCACCAGCACCCTTACCCTTCCAAATCGGAACGCAATAATGATCACATTACTGCTTGGCGGCAGAAATAAGTAAGGCGGTAGCACTTCCTTGAACGAACTCTTTCACTAACAGCTCTACTGCTACTTCCTTGAATACAAAAACAAATTCTATACATTTTGTTTCTTTCACTTGTAAATCCTTCGGCACCATGTTGCAATAGTCACAAAGCAAATAGCAATAGAGCGACTGAGTAAGAAATCGCGTGAAACAGATAGTCTGGTGCAAATAGAAAAATAGTAGGTTTCCAGTTAGTAACAAATGTTAACGTTTCGATACAAGTGGAAGTGCTAAATCTTCGACCGTAAATCACTGCGCGCTGCTATTCCAAGGATAAATTCGTATTGCTGTAAGGTATATTATGGTAGCTAGAATATGTAGAGAAACTTGAACGCCCTATGCATGAAGAATGAATGATGGATAGGTCGGGTTGCTCCTCTGCTGGCAAATATATGCATAGAAATCTCTATTTTCTAGACGTATACCATATACACAGTGTACAGTGTGATTTCTCATCAGAGATAATGCTAGTCTTCATTGATGTCATAGATATTCAACATACGCCCTCAATTTTCTAATCCAGGAAATAGGTTACGTTTGTAGCATTAATCGGGGAGTGCCTAGGCAACAGACTCGCCACATTATCAGTAAAATATTGTCTTATTTTAGCAATAGTAGAGTTATTTGTGAAAGATTTCTTCCAATAGGACTAGCACGACAGGGCGCCACTTTTGCAAAAGCGACATAAAACGCGAGATACTGCTATTCTCGCTCAGAGAATCTCACGCAAGTCGCGCCTTGTCGTGCTTGCCCTACAGGTGTATACCGCAACCATATATTTTTCTGCCGCCAAACATTAACGTCAGCATTACTGCGTGTCGATTTTGATAGGTAAAATTGTTGTGAAACTCCACGCATAAAGGCCTTGTCAACTTTTTGTCCCAGGGTGACGGGCGCAGTGAGAAGTGCTGTCAGATCTTTCCGATTAAGTGAACTTAATGGCACTGCGACTGTTATAGACAGGTGTGTCGCTTACCGCCGACCGCCAGGCGTGCTTGTTCATCCCGTCATATAATATCATAGGAGATACTTTGAGCGAAGTGACGATTTCATTAAATACTGAGTTTGAGCGGCACATATTAATTCTTAATTTATACTCGCGCACACGCACTCGCACATGCACACCCACGCGCACGCGCATTTCTTAGTTCACTCTTTTGTTACAATACGGGTTATTATGTTTTTCATTTTTCTTACAATTTTATTGTTGAAAATTCTTTTATCATATCCGTATAAAATAATATGAATTGTATCTATATCTGTATCTTGAATGTATAATGGTAGCTTGCTGGTACTTAAAGCACACGTTTTAGCTTTTTAAGTACCACCTGTCTTATGTTTTGATTTTTGCTGTGCTTTTTATTGTGCACACTTTATACTTTGTATTGTTTATTAATTTGTAAACGAATTACGTCAGGTGCCAGATTAAAATTCAAAATTTGAGTTTCGGCACAACCTGTATAATTATGTTATGCTAGTTTCAAATTTCATGAATATTGGTTGCGGAACGGCCGAATAATTTCGTTCATAGATTTATACAATTTAGTGTATGCCAAGAATGCTTCGCTCACTGTGCTTCGATGATCAGAAAACTAAACTAGGTACATATTTATTTTAAATCATGATGTTTTTACTACCGTATATTTTTTGGGAAAATACTGCACCAATTAGTTATTATTATCGATACAAAGATCGAAAAACACAAAAACAAAATTTCTTCGATCCGGCTGGACTCGAACCAGTGACTTTTTCACCAAACCGGGGCTAACGCTTTGTTTTTGGTTTTAACGGTGCAAGTAATTCAGTACCATGTTTTTAATTGAATAGTTATACTTTTCATTGATACAGTTTTATTCTCGACTGTACTTATTAATAGAAACGGTTGTGTAGGGATAAGTGGAAATGAAATTCCACCTATCCCAACCAGTGACGGTGTGGTTATGGAAAAGTGGAAAAAATCCACTTGTCCCCACCAGTGGGGATAGCTAGTGGACTAGTGGTATAGGCCTTATTTTTGCCATAGCACCATTATCTGTGAGAAATCTATAATCTAAGTTTTCTTTTTTTTTTTCTGTTATCTTTATCGCTTTTTTGTGTCAATAATAATAACTTGATACTAGTAATAAGACGTTTTTATTTATATAAATTGCTGTACTATAAATATGATTTAAATCTAGAGAGAGCATTTAATTTACTAAAAATAAAGTTACAATAAAAGGATTGTACACTTCCGGACACATAATTCGAGCCACCACGCATTTTCAGTATTAAGTGCCATAAGCTTAAATAATGTTTGATTGATCAAAAACCATTACGTAAATTTTAAACTAGTATACTAAACGCCTTTTCCATAAGTCCTTGTTGGGAATTTGGATTTGCAAAACCGGGGGAAAACTTTTTCTTCAATGACAACACTATTTTTGTATTCTAGCCCTTTGCGACAAAAATTCGAGGTGGTTCAAACTATGTGTCCGGGAGTGTATATCAAGGGTTAAATGTATATTATTATATATTTGCAACATTTTCAGGCATGAAACTGCATAGACACTCGCTCATTCCCCGCGCGACAGCATTCCGTAACTCCAAACTCGCAGCGTTGCCGCAGTGTGATATGTTTGTGACAAGGACAGCAAGACCTATTACCAGAGACAGGCAAGCGCCAAGTTTTCATCTCAGTGCTTTGTTAACCGGGTTTAAATCAAGTTAAAACCGGTCAACGGCTGAAATCGAGGGCAAAAACTATTTACAACTACACATTTGTTTATTATAATTATTAATACAAAGATCGAACACTCAGAAAAAATTCCTTCGATCCGGCCGGATTCGAACCGACGTCTTCTAGCATACCGTGACAGACGCTATACCAACTAAGCCATGGAACGAACCAGCGGACCCACGAATTTTTCTATGTACTTGCGTCGTATCTTTGTATTTGGTTTATCAACGACTTTTTAACCGTAGCGCCATCTATGAGAAATCTATGATATTTCGTCACCCAGTTAGATACCTATTAATACAAGTTTTTTTGTCGAATTTTGAATTTCAAATGTAATGGCACTGTTACAAAATGTTTATCGCTTTCTGATGTAGACGATGCGATTTGCCTTGGCATTAAATGGATTCACTTGAAAATCGCAAGAAATAAATCGATATAAAAAACGTTAGGTCGTATGACTTGATCTTCATAAAAATCTAATTAGAATGTGAGAATGCATAGGACTGCGAGGTGGGTATTGCGTGGAGTTGTTCTTTTACGTTCAAAAATTATTGCTTTTATCGAAATTGAAATTTGTATTGTAAAAGTATGGAGTTATACCAAATTCCGTATTCGCCGTTACTGCCCACGTTTTTGACGAAGAATCGGGTCAAACACAGCGCTTTGGGTAAAAACCTGGGCGGGTTCATTGGGTCTTAACCCACAGCCCATCTCTGCCGATGACCCGATAGAGAATTTCCGAGATATGTTGGAATGGATATTAGCAGTAGTTCTTCATAGTTTAGGTTAGTAACTTGTTTTTATTGGTACATGTTACACATTTATAGATACATTTAAACCCATTTATACGCCCCACTGCCGGGCACGGGTCTCCTCTCAGGCAAGGGTTTAAGCCATAGTCCGCCAATCTGGCTCAATGCGGATAGGCGACTTCACATATTTTCCGAGAGTTGGGAACCTTCTTCGACTTGCAGGTTTCATCACGATATATTCCTTTACCGAAAAGCTCGTGGTAAACTATACATTAAATTTCGTTTATAAATTTCGACAAATTCAGTGGTTCGAATATAATATACGTTCAATGCCATTGTTTAATAAATACATAGGGCGCACTATAAGTTTCCGGAACTGGCCACTTACATAATATTTAAAAAGTAGTTAGAACATTTGAAAATGGAACTCTTAGTCACAATTTGACTGAGGCTCAAAAAACGGATCGCGTCACTTGGTGCAATACCATGCTTACCAAATTGAACGAAGGGGCGTCAAATTTGGTGTGGGACATAGTAACAAGTGACGAAACATGGATTTATAGTTACAATCCCAAAACAAAGCAGCAATCGAGCGTATAGGTCTTTCGAGATAAGCCGAAACCAACCAAAGTGGCGCGCGTGGAAAGTGCCACTAAACGGAAGAGTGTTTCTTTTTTTAATAAAACTGGACACGTATTACTTTGGAGAATCATTGTACCGTGAATAGTGATTGGTACACGACCATTTTTTTGCCCGAAGTTATTGACAAACTTCGTAAAAATAACCGTAAACGCCGTATCGTCGTGCACCACGATAATGCCAGTTCTCAGACGCCAGACAGATAAATAAAGTTTTGAAAGTGAACAACGTTGACCTTATGAGCCATCCCGCGTACAGTCCCGACCTGGCACCTTGTAACTTTTATTTATTACCAAAAATTAAGAACCAGTTACGCGGTCAACGATTTTCATCACCTGAAGAGGTTGTCGAAGAGTATGAAAAATATGTTTCAGAAATTGTCATGTAGGGGTGGCATAAATGTTTTCAAAAATGTTTTAAAAATTTTCGTATGAAAAAGTGCATTAACGCTTACGGAGAATATTTTGAGAAACATAGATTCATTTCAGACCATTTATAGTATTTTTTTTATTCATTCCGGAAACTTAGAGTGCGCCCACGTATATGCAAATATATGGCACCTTTGGTATATTAAAGATTCTACGAACGAAATTAGTCATCTCTTTTATGCTTAAATAAGGAGATATGAAATTTCACGCACCGATACATAATTTGTATCGTGTAGTTTACGAACCACACGATACAGATAGTACGACTATGTTTATAACTCCGATATTGTCGGTGTTTTGTAGAAAAGGCGAAAATCTAAATTTTTTCAGGTTAGCATATTTTAGGTTTTAACAAATGTTTTAAATTATTTACGTCCCGTTTTAAAATTTAATTTTGATTTGAATTGAAGCTTAAGTTTTAAAATTAAATTTAAAATGGGACGTAAATAATTTTAAAACAGCCGTGAAAAACTAAAACATGCTTCCCTGTAAAAATTTTTCGAAATGGCGCTTTCGCCCTTTCTACAAAACACTGAGACGGTATGGTTACATTGGTCACATAACTACCTATTTAGAAAAAAGTTAGGTTCTAATTTGTCTGCCTGCTGAAATAAGTAAGCGGTACAGAAGCTCTCTACGCCATAAATATACGCCGCGTGCTAGTTGCCGTAAATAATTGAAGAGACGACTGAACTGACCAGATTCGGACTTGTACCGAGATGTAGGGCTACTAACAGAGTTGATTTAGAGCGAATGGTTAAATTATACATTTTTAACAAACCCTTGGATACATAAAGTAATATAAAATAAAAAATATTGGTACATAACGATTCTTAGTGTCCAATCTTTATTATTTATAACAAACTACTGGAGTAATTTCACAAAATTTTGTTTGCTACCGGCATTGAAAATTATTTCGTAATGGTACACACACTATGTTTTTGTTCATTTTGTCAATTCTTTACTCGCAAGTAAAATTCTTTCTGTCGTGTATATTTATAAGTTTATAAGAGGATTGTGCAGCAACCAGACAAACCGATGTTTGTTTAGGGGTATCTAGAAATCATGTGATGTAATATTTTGAAGAGTTTGGAGAAATAAATAAAATAAAGAAATGAAGTACTTAATATAACGAATTAAATTAAAAAGTTACCTGATTTTTTTGAAGAAGGGATTTTCAAATTGAGTACCATCGCAAACTCTAGCAGTATACCGATTTTTTAAATCCACACATTAACTAAACACTTCAATTAAAGAATGTAATATAACACCGTACTTTTTAATATATATGCAGGTAAGGTACAATAAAAGTTTAAATACGTATTAGAAACTAAAACTAGGATTAAATTATATGACTAAATTGGGTCCCTGTGGTAAGGTACCCAAGATACAGGCAGCGTTCCCCTTTTTTTATAGTTATGCTAATGCGTTGGGCAAGGCAGCTAGCTGCCCTTGTGTTTCCCAGACAGTCTATTATTTTTTGAATAAAATTTTGTACAGATGAAGTGCACCGGGGCCCCACGGGCCTAGGGTTTCGACCCCAAAGGGTGCAAATAGGTAGTCAGAGAATGTATTTATTACTCTTTATCCTTCCGCCAGCTCAACTGCGGAGCCAGCCCTCTTACTAATATACTGGAGATGGGATGGGGCAAGTGTGTCGGCACACGTGGCATCCCACACCAGTGCCCGGCCCGTACTCCAAGGGATGAATGTAATTCCATCCGGGCGTTTGCCATAAATTCACGACATGCCGCTTGGCTCAAGTATAGCGGGCACGGTGACCGTGGCTAAAGCTTGGCAAATGATGTCGTTGAGGGCTGCATGACGGGAAAATACCGCCGGCTCTCATCTGGCAGGAAAGACCGTGGTGACCCAAAGCACTTCCACCTTTGTTGCAAGGACATCGATGCGAGAAGCAAACTGTGACACCAAGGCGGCAGCCTGCAGCTCCGTCAGAATAAGGATTTTCGCTGTCCAAAATAACTCGGAACGGCCCCTTCAGCACTAAACTGTCCCTATCTACTGACCCGAGAGATAGGGTTTTCCGGAGATACTACGGGCTCGACGGTAAGACCAGGATACAGCGGGCGTCCGGACCAAGCCCTTCGCCAGTGATACGCCTTTGCGGACGTCCCTGGTAGTCCCGGACTTGGGTATGGACTCGCTGGAGTTTGTGGTTAGCTGCAGAGACGGACATGTTTGCCTGCCCCGGTTGAGTGTGGCCGGGGCGTCTGTCTCGTAAGCAGCTAGCGCGTTAAGACGCGCTACTAAGGTAGCGGTCCAGTTGAGGGCCTGAAGCGAGGAGACGCGCGGCTCACGTAAGTTGCCCTTTAAATTGGAAGCTATGCCTGGACATGGTCGCAAGACTGTTGAAGAGACCTAGTAGAGGATAAGCTAGATATGCTCCGGTCTCTCCAGCCACCTACGCTATTGGGAACTGGAGTGACGTCGTTTTTCCGGCGTTTCCGGTTCCGGTTTCCGAATTTTAAAAGAATTTTAAACCTGAACAGCTTTTAAATCTATATAAAGCACAAGTTCGATCCTGTATGGAGTACTGCTGCCACCTTTGGGACGGCTCTGCCCAATACCAGTTAGCTGCCTTGGACTCGGTGGAGCGTAAAGCAAAGAGACTTATTAACAATAATCCTCTTGTGGAGTCGAAGCTCCAAAATCTCGATCATCGCAGAAAAGTAGCATGCTTGTCGGTTTTCTATCGGATACATTTCGGGGAGTGTGCGCAGGAACTTTTCAATTTGGTTCCGCCCTCACCGTTCCTCCTTCGGTCGACTAGAAGGTCCGGAGCACTCCATTCTTATGTCGTTGATATTCCACCTATTCGCACTAAGCGCTTTGCCTCCTCCTTTCTGATGCGTACGGCAAAGGAATGGAATGCTCTACCGGCATCTGTATTTCCCGAAAAGTACAATTTGGAGCTATTCAAGGCTAGAGTGAATAGGCATTTTTTAGGCAAACGCGTCCCATCGTCGGTCACATCGTCGCTTAACATCAGGTGAGATTGTGGCCAAGCGTGTGTCTATTATATATATAAAAAAAAAAATTATTAGTAGACTCAAAGTCGACGGCTTAGGGGTGGCAACCGCTAGTTGTGCAATGCGCAACGGGAAGTGAGCGTGCCTTCAACTCCGGTACCTATCTGGAAAATAGGAAGGGTACTGTACGTGCACCCGGGGCGGCTCACCCGAGGCACTAGCCTCTCGAAGAACCGGATGAAGTCAAGTGACAGAGGTCTGTGTTAACCCTGTAACTGGCTGACCTGGGGTCAGAACCTGAACTTATAAGGTTTCTGTGCGCGCACAGGTTATAGTGCCCTTCTCGTGTACCCTCACGGTCGGTAGGGAGGGTCACTATAATCAAAACTAATGTAGAAAGACATGGGGGCTGACCCCTTAAACACAAATTTCAAAAAAAAGAAAAAAATTTTTCAAAGTCGTCGTTATAATTAAATTATTATAAATTTTGGTATGAAAAAACATTCTTTAATCAATAAATCCTTTTTCGACGATACATTTTTATTTTATGATACCAAGTAACGGGACGAACAAGTCCTGCGCCTGGGGGTAAACGACACGCGTGTCCATAGCAGTTTCTGTGCCACTCACAGCTAAACTATAAAGATATGAGGCACTGCCACTGGGCCCGTCATTCTGAGACATAAGTTGACAAGTCCCATGTGCCTGTAATTTTACCAGCACCCTTACCCTTCAAACCAGGAACTTAAATTGGCGGCAGAATAGGTAATATACAGGCAATTGATACTTCCCTGGACGAACATTGTCACAAGGAGCTCTACTGCTACTAAATACTTATTTATATTTCTTTCATACTTACTTTATTATCCGTAAATCCTGAGAAAAGTATTCAAATGTACCAAACTTGGCAATATAAGAAAAAGAAAATAGAAATTAATAATAAAACAAATATGTCACTAAGGCGATTATCACACGGCACCGCGCCCCGCGACGGAGCGCGTAGCTGCGTTTTTTAACATTGTATTGAAGTACGTATGGAAAACACGCGCCGTCGAACACACTGACAACGCTTCTCCGGGCGCGGCATTACCGCGCCCCCGCGCGGAGGAGCGCGGCGAACTGCAGGGTATGGCACACTGCGCTCCGCACTACCGCGCAGATTTTTAAGCTTAAGGACATGTTCAGTTTTCTACAATAGATCTCGACGTCGATAAATTTATATTTGCTTTTGAAAATCGACCAAAATTTATCTTCATATTTTCTTCAATCTTTGTTATGAATTTGAAATTATCCATTTATCGAACTGTTTCGTAAAAAGGGATGTATCCAATATCTTCGGTGTCTTTTTATTTGAGTAAGCAAACCAAACACTCAGTATACAGTATAACTGCGGCGCGGCGTCCTGAATGAGTTCTGTATTATTAATAGTTCTTGTCAAAGAAGGATCTCGACTACAGAGCCGAGATCCTTCCGCAGTGATTGTATATGTATACAATCACTACGGCGATCAAGTGCGAAGCGAGTACTTTTAAGTGACGCGGGGCCGCTAGACCGGTGCCCCCGCGCAGATTAAACCGCGCGTTGACGCAGATCTGCGTCTCCGCCACCGCGCGCGTGATTACGCGTCACGCGCTCCGTCGCGGGGCGCGGTACAGTGTGATAATCGCCCATAGCGAGTTACAAAACGAAACGAAAACGAAAAGTCACATCGTGAATCAGTTAACACAGCAAAAACAAATAAGAGAGCCGAAAATAAATAAAATAACGCCGACGCCAAACCTCAGGCGTGAACTGACTTATAATTTCAAAAAGCTTTGATATGTCTGCCTCAGCCTCAAATTGTTGGACCAACAAACAAACAGGCCTCTTCCCCGGTTTTTATTCATGTTTGTGTCAAACGATGTTAGAGAGTGCATTCGCTTCACTGAACCGAGTTTGAATGTCATTTATGACCTTTAAAAACAAAATTCGGGTAGGTATTATTTTTCGGGTAGGTAGTATTTCGTTCGATATGTTATTTCAATTGAGAAGTATACGGTTCGACTCCCAGTGACTATAATATCCCTACGGCGAGATGGGCAAGGGCCCATGTTTTAACCCGGTGTTTCTTAACGTTGAGTTTAAATTAGGTTAAAACCTATTATTGCCCAAAATCGAGGGCAAGAACTATTTACAACTAACTATGTGTTGTAAGTCGAGTTTTGTTCGAATTAAATGATATTATTACAAAATGTTTGTGCTTTCTCATCAAGACAATTCGAATTGCCTTTCTATTGAATCGATTCGAAATAAATCGATTCAAAAAATCGTTAGATCGTATGCACTTAAATCGGTTTTCAGAAAAATCTTTAATAAGAATGGAATTATACCAAATCCAGTATTCGCCGTTTCTGCCCACGATTTTAGACGGAATTGGGTTAAAAACAGGCGCTTTGGGTTAAAGCCCTAACACGTTGATTGGGTTTTAACTCACTGCCCATCTCTGTTCCTATGTGTGCCACAGTGCCCGCTCAAATCGAGCGTCTCTACTGCTACTAAAACGATGCTGCAATTCTTGGAGGAGCTTGGGTGACACAAGTAAGAACACTGTACCCACCATACCCGTTACATCATACAATACTATACCGTACCATATTTTTTTTAAGTTACGTACATTCGTGAATATTTAGTAGCAATATATCTCTCTAGCGATGAAAGGAACATCGTCATATCGAAAAAGGTTTACAACCCCTTGGAAATTGTGCGGAGTTTCCAACTCACATTGGGCCAACGGACTATGGCCTATATCGTCTCCTCCGTCTCCTAAGAAGAGACCAGCGCCTAGCAGTTGGACGTATGATGGGCTAATAGTGATGATGATATTTTATTTTCATTATACCAAGTGACGAGACGAAGAAGTCGCGCGTCTGCTGTTAAGCGAAGTACAAGAAGAGTTCATACCAGGTACAGAGTACTTACCAAGTAAATACCTTACCTATTTCTGCAGCCAAGCAGTACATGAGCATTATTGCGTTCCGGTCTCGAAGGGTAAGGGTGCAGGTGAAATTACAGGCACATGGGACTTGTTAACATAAGTGGTAGTGCCATTCTGATGTTTGTGATTTAAAGCTCTGAATGGCACTGCACCTGTTAGGGACAGGTGTGTCGCTTATCACCAGGTACACGACTTGTTCGTCCCGTCACTTAGTATTATAAAAAAAACATGCCTGTCCATAGCATAGCAGTTACAATGTCACTCACAGCTTTAAATCGCAAAGAACTGAGGGACACTGTCACTGCGCCGGTCACCATGAGACATAACTTGATAATAACTTGACAAGTTCCATGTCCTTCAAAACCGGAACTCACATTACTGCTTGGCGTACTTCCCTGGACGAACACAAGGAGCTCTACTGCTACTTACCGTAACCACTATTTGAAGCACAAAGAATGAATCATTAATTTAGATGCACAGTCGCGAGTGTTAATTAAATGATGAATAGGAGGCTTCCAAAAAAAAAATCTATATAAGTCGTTTATCTGTAGAAGGATATTTAAGGCAATAATGTTTCGGTAAAAAAGTATGTACAAAATTTCAAAAAGCATGTTCGGGGATTATTTTATTTCATTGTGTCTCTACGTGCATTTAATGGACGTGTTCGTACTTTCAATTTCATGCTTTGCTTTAAAATATAGATTAAATTCTACTCTATTACACTTACGATGAGAACAGTCCAAATGTAAATTAACTGCCTCCGTTGGCCGGGTTCGATTCCCGGGCCGGGAGAAATATTTGTTTCACTTGTGAGTTTTGGATGTAAGTTGTTGTTGTCTATGTATGGGTCGTATTCTAGAACTCTCATAACCAGGACTATTTTAGAAGTGACACTAAGTTTATACACTATAGCAAAACACTAGTTAAAACCCTTAAAATGTTCCAGTCTTTTTTCAAAAATTTATTTTAATTATTTGAAAATAAAAAATTATTCGATTGTCATTTTTGTCATTCATTTGTTTTATTTTCCTAATACATGTTTGTCGAGTGAATCGATGTAGATTTAGCTTTCTTGTAAATTGAGTAAATTTTATTTGAAATTTTTTATTTATTAAAGTTTCATTTAATAAACGTTAAAGTTAAAAATTTAATTTTTTCAATTGTTTCCTTGATTTTTAGCAATAAAGGTTGAGTAAAGAGTACTAAATCGATGTTCAAAGATGTTAATTTAATTGCAGCTTATATCTCATTTTTATTTATTCAAATTTAAACATTATAGACCAGTTCCGATGACCTGTGAAGAATACGAGAAGCCGCCGGAGGCAAGCAGCACGAGGCTAGTCGCTATTGCAACCTTTGAGGGAGGCATAGGTCTGGACATTGGTCCAGCCATTTGCATCTATCGTTTGAAAGGGTGTTGATTTTTTTTGCTCCTGTTTTTGCTCCGCTAAATTTGCCAGTGTGTGTAGTAAGCTCATAATCTACCAAAGTCTTTCTAATCAATAATACTTCGTTATTTTGCCTTTCAATTGCTGAATGAGGAACACAGATATTATTTTCCATTCTGCTTTGATAGATCATCATATTACACATTTCCTGAAATGAAGGTGGGCAGAAAATACCTCTTCATCTTCTTCATAAATTACATTCAACCTTTATAATATATAAGTAGCAGTAAAGCTTCCTTGTGAAAGTGTTCGTCCAGGAAAGTATCTATTGCCAATCTATTACCTATTCTGCCGCCACTTTAAGTAATTAATTTCCGGGTTTGAAGGTTTGCTGATAAAATTACAGGCACATGAGCCTGGTCAACTTATGACTCAGTATGACGGGCCTAGTGGCTGTGCCACAGATCTTTGAATATGGCCTCAGTCTCTCAGAATTTCACTTCCTTTCTTGTTGTGTATGCTATTACATCTTCCATTAAAGAAAGGCTATTATATACAAACTTGTGCATGTTTTGTGGTGTACAACAACAATACCTGAACTAATTTCAGTGCCCACCCGTGCGATAAAAGGAGTTGGAAATGTGTTCAGTAGATATCGAGGGAATTATTCATTTAAAAGTTTGGACAAAGGATTCGTGTTAAGCAACTTTCTCACTGCGTAACGTCGATGTAAAAGTTTGTTCTAAAAGACAATTAAAGGGTAACATTATCTTTAGGTAAGGACTTTAACAAAACAACGAGCAAATTCATTCTTAACATGTTACAAGTGTCGTAGATTACAACTTAGATATTGGTGCTTGTTTAGGAGAATGTTTCGTGTTAATGCAAAATTAATACGAGTACATCGTTAAAAAAGTTGCTGCTACTGGGGTGCCTATAACCGACAAGGGAAACAAGTTCTGAATGGAAACCACGGCTCGGCAAACGTATTGTGGCCCTTTGAACAAATGGAGTGAAAATCTGCGAAAGACTGGCAGCAGACGAGTGCGACAAGCTGAGGACTGAGCAAAATGATGTACATTGGGAGAGTCCTCCAGCATTGAACTGCTATAGGATGATGAAGGTAATGAAAACACTTTTCAAAATATTGTGACCTAGCGGTCAGAGCTTTAAATTGCAAAGATCTGAGGGGGACTACCACTGTATCCTGAGACGTAAGTTGACATGTCCCATGTGCCTGTAACTTCACCACTACCGTAGTAAAGTGATTTCTAATCACAGTAATATTACAATACTATAATCCAGAGAGTTCAAATGAAGGCATTATTATCCTCTTTCTTCTGCTTATTTTAGTGTTAGGCTCTTATCGGTAGAGTAGCGCCCTAAGTTTGATTTCGTGATACGACACAACATTGTTTTTTTCCCTTGTCTGATCTGTATAGCCTTGTCTCCTTCTCCCTCTGCCTTTCTTTTCTTCAGTCTTCCCTTCTATGATGGTTCTAAGAAAACCGTCACGTAACATCGGTTGTGTAAACATCGTTCCTATTCAGTTCTTTATTGTCATTAAATAAAAAATATTTTCCTCTCAAAATTATTTTCGACGTTATGAAAATTCGAGCAAATGTTACTTCTGAAAAATGTCATTTCGGACTTCTGATAGGCAACCTGAAATTATGTCTGAAGTACATCTGAATTATAAAACAATCAAAGTATCGTATCAAAGGTTATCTAACTGTCAAAGTATCTATAGGTATTGTTCATTCTATGTTTTTTTTTTAATATTATGTGACGGGATAAACAAATCGTGTGTCTGGTGGTAAGTGACACGCCTGCCCAACAGTTGCAGTGCCACTCAGAGCTTTAAATCACAGAGATCTGAGGGGCAGTGCCACTGCGCCCGACACTCGGAAAGTTCGTCCTGGGAAATACTGCCACATTACCTTTTTCTGCCGCCAAGCAAAGAAGTGAGCATTACTGCGTTCCGGTTTTGAAGGGTAAGGGTGCTGATGAAATTAGTCACGTGGGACTTGGCAACTTATATATCTCAGTTCGACTTCCTTCGATCTTTACTATTTAAAGCTCTGGTAGCACTGCATCTGCTATGGACAGGCACGTCGCATACCACCAGGCGCACGCCTTGTTCGTCCCATCACTTGATATAATAAATAAAAGAAGAAAAAACTTGAACACGGCACACTTATCCAATAAATTGTGCTAGATAGACTTAATACCAAAACCATTAATATCCCATATTGCAAAAGCGAAGGTAATGGTGTAGTAAATATACTTATAGCAGCATTTCGATTAAACAGATAGATGCCGGGCATTCCTCAACTAAGTTTGTTTTGAACGTTTGCCGTCGGATCGAATAGTTTCAGAGCCCACTTTGTCAAGTTCGTCGGAGGGCGACTAGATGTGTTTCACGACTGGTAAATTCGTAACAACTGCTGGGCTTTTTGTGCTAAACAAACAAATCAATCTTAAAACTTCAAAATGAATCGCACATTGCTTAAAATCTTTTTTAACCGACTTCAAACAAGGGCGTTCTCCATTGAACTGATTTTTTTGTTATTTTTTATGATTGACGGGACGACAACGCCTGATGTTAAATGACACGCCTGTTCATAGCAGTTGCAGTGCCACTAAGAGCTTTAATGCTCAGGCCGCACAGTGGCGGCCGCGGAAGCGTTCCGGATGCGGGAATTTCTTTAATGTACGAGTTCATATGAACCCTGCCACACTCTGCGTGACCGCGCCTCTGTGTGGCCAGAGCATTAATCGTAAAGATCTGCGGGACACTGCCACGGTGCCTGTTAACCTTAGACAAGTTGACAAGCCTGTGAATTTCACCAGCACCCTTACCCTTCAAATCCGGAACGCAGCATGCTCATATTACTGCTTGGCGAAGAAATAGGTAATGGAGCTCCTTGTGAAAGAAACAAGGTGCTCCCTTACCTTCACAAGGAGCTCCACTGGTTCTGGTCTGGGTGTTTTGGGAAGTGCCTCAGAGTGACTTCCATTGCTCTGATACTAATAGTATCAGAGAATTCCCTAGTTTGAAACCAAGCAATTGGTGTGGTTGTTTGGCATATTATTATAGATTATTTATATTGTAAACAAAATCCTTTCCGAATCATAAGTGAATCGTAAGCGAAGTTCGAATCGGGCTTGAAGTAGGCTTCAATATTATGATTGTTACAGTACGAAGATTGATAGAATACAAGTCTTCGTTGCAAGATACATAGAGTGTTAGCGGTAATGATCCATATCCGTTCAGAAACAATTTTCAGCTACACTGCTTGTTGCCTGTTTCAAACGAACGACACAAAAAATTCCTTCTTAGAAAGCAAATGTCATCGTATCTAATTAAAGTTTTCAAAAAGCTTCAACAAGTGCAAATGATGTACGAATGATTGCAGCACTTCTTTTTAATTAGCATGCATACAATTTCAACAAGGTCAGACAAGTCGTCTGATGTGCAACTTACTAACATAGATGAAGTAAGGCGCCACTAACAATTGTGGGAGTCGGGATCACGTCTATTTTATACTCATATACGGAATGGGATTTTCATGTTATCGTGTCGATAGTGTACACATTATTATCGCGGCCCAGAACATAGATATCGTTTTATGGTTTTAATTGACGGGACGAACAAGTCGTGAGCCGCTCAGAACTTACCGTAAAGACCGCAGGAGCACGCCACCGCGCCCGTTCCTTTAAGACTAAAGTTGACAAGTCCCAAGTGCCTGCAATTTCACCAGCACCCTATACCCTTCAAAATCGGAACACATTACTGCTTGGCGGCAGAAATAGGTAACTCTTTCACAAGGACCTCTACTGCTCAGCAAGTAGTGAGCATTGCTGTGTTCTGGTTTTGACGGGTAAGGGTGCCGGTGAAATTACAGGCACATGGGACTTGGCAACTTACGTCTCAGGGTAACTCAGACGTGTGTGAAGCTATGAGCAGTGGTGCAACTGTTATGGACAAGCATGTCGCTTACCAACAGGCGCACAACTTGTTCGTCCCGTCACTAGTATTATAGTATTATACAAAAATGACATAAGGGAAAACTCAACTTTAAAATAATGTTCAGATAACCTAAATGAATGTCTATGCATGCAGTAGCTGTCATGCTGAACTGTCCATGTCTCATATTTGCCACCGTTGAGAAAACATTTGCACGTCGGCGCAAATAGAATATAATTGTTGCCCAGGCTTGGCCAGACGTACTGGGAGTATTTCCATTAGAAAGAGATTAAAAATGTCAAATGATGAAATCCATTTAAAAAAAATAAAAGAACAATAAAAGTTCCACAGCATAATGTGATCGTGAAATAACACTTACAAAAGATCGCTGCAGTAATCGTCGTACAGTCAAGAGCAAATCAAGTTTGACACTCTGGCGCTTGGATTGTACTTATCGCAAGCGGTATAGAGTTGAATTTACAGCTGGACGTGCTTTTCCCCTGTACGCGTACTTGTCGCCATTTATTTTGTGTTGTATTAATAAACTTCACATGTTATACTAACGTAAAAGTATCAAACAAAGAAAACATTATATCATACTAAGCATCTTTGCTAATACGTTGGTATTAGAATTAGATTTTAAACAACAAATTTATGCACTAAAATGCATTCTGTTTATCTTGTAGTAGGCAAATATATTGGGGTGTAAGCTGGGTTTATCCTTGTACTCTAGAACAGTGTCGGGTCATGTCGCGATAGCGGCGACTGTGTTTGTTCACCGGAACTAACTGCGGCTTCCGAGTTGCTTGCTGGTTGTTACAATGCAGAAAAGTTTCGTTGTGAGGACTCTCTTTTGATCACCGCGTGAAATCAAAATACTTATAAATTCAGATAATGAGGTTCATTCATATGCAATAAAATATCGAAAACTTAGCTTAGGGAAGTCCATTGGTCTTGGTTCCCACCATAAACGCCTACACCAGAACCAATTTAGATGAGTTCGTTTGCTCATTGATTTTTTCGGGAATCAATCCCCTTATATGTGTAATAAAAGCCGAGCATTGATAGATAGAAGAAATATGTCGACGCGCAGATTCGCACATTGCACAGATGTTAGGGTGATACTTTTCAAGACATTCTGCCAATCCTTCTATACGTGTAGTGTAATCTGTGGTTCAACTATACGCAGAAGACAATCAATGCCCTGTGCATTCAGCACAGTGCTATAGCGCATTAGGCATGTTCGCGGAAGCTCACTCAGATGACTTTCAAGCCATCCTCAGAAACGAACCTGCCTTATTGTTAAGCCGTATCCGTGGCAACACAAATGACATTCTTCACGTTGTCGACGGTAGGGTTGACTGCCCGATCACCCTTCATTATGCGAAACTGCACTCTAATTCAGTTTAATTAATATTGTGTTGTTTTTTTATACGTGTTTTGCAAAATCCAATGCACATTTGTATACTTCAATAATTTTGTATTATGGACTATGATTGTCTGAAAATAAATTATTTGACAGATATAGTATCGCTAAAGTAAGCATTAAAAAACAAAATGAAATCGATAATAAAATCGTACACGTCGTTCTCATCTAGATAAGCGACATCATTTAGAGCTCCTTGTGAAAAGGTTCGTCCAGGGAAGTACTGCTACCATACCTCTTTCTGCCGCCAAGCAGTAATGTGATCATTCCTGCATTTCAGTTTTGAAGTGTAAGGGTGCTGGTGAAATTACAGGCACATGAGACTTGTCAACTTATGTCTCAGGATTACGAGCGCAGTGGCAACGACCCTCAGATCTTTGCGATTAAAACTCTGAGCAGCATGGCACTGGAATTGTTATGGACACGCGTATCGTTTACCACCACGCGCACGAATTGTTCGTCCTTCACTTGGTATCATAAAAAAAGCTAAATCATTTTTCATGTGAGATAACTTCGTTACATGAATACTGAATTGTTTTTGAATTTCAACATATTTCACCGTATCGGCATCCGAGTCACCTGTTAAAGCATTTCAATTTCACACTGGCCACATGCTGCACGTAGCGCGTATTTCAGCAGAATACATTCGACGCTGCCGTCAATCAAAGCATTGTTTACAGGTGCTCCAAAATTTATAGAACCGTTCCGTTGCCGTTTAAAATCGAATTATTCTCAAAGCGAGAAAATATCATGACAAAATTAAATTGATACCAACTTGCTCATAATAAGAGCTGTCAACGCAGTATGAATTTCTTTTACGCACGACAAGGCCCGGTAATCCGAAGCTAAATAACGGGACAATTCTCCGGGATATTTGCACGTAATGATGGAGATGAGGCATAATAAGGGCGGCTAGGTCATTGTCGTTCGATATGGCGGCCGGACGATTTCAATATGCGGCATATTTCAAATATCGCCGGGACCGCGCGCCGCCCCATCCCTGAGAATGGCAATCAATTAAATTGTTGGAATAAAATATGAAATTAAATTCCTTTCCTTATTATCGTCCCAGACGCAGTGATTTTTTTTTTGAACTTGTATATGGAGTTTGTGACAAAAGTAAGAAGATGAGAACAACTTTTCCTTCGAGACGATAAATTGCTGTGTGGAAATTTGAGATCCATGCGTATACGGTTGGGAGTTTTAATGATTTCTTGTGCTTTTAGGCTCCACGAAATATACATACATTTTATGTGTTAAACTTTTTATAGTATATAATAATATTAATAATAAAAATTATAGTCGCAGTACAGCTCCCTGTCGTTCAGGGAAGAACCTCCACCTTACCTGTTTCTGCCGCCAACGAGCAATTAGTGTGAGCATTACAGCGTTCCGGTTTTAAAGGATAAGGGTGCTGGTCAAATTGCAGGTACTTGGGACTTGTCAATTTATGTCTCAGAGTGCCGGGCGCAGTGACAGTGCCCCTCAGATCGTTGCGTGTCGCATACCACTTGTTCCTCCCGTAACTTGGTTTCATAATAAAATCAAACATACAAAAATACATGTACATCCACGAAGCATGTCCATTTTACAGTGCACTTTTACCGTATGGGTCTGACGAATAAATTTTGCACCTTCCGGCATCAAGTTAGAAACTTCAGATTATCAGCGCTCATTCGACGTGTAGAAGAAAGACTGTAAATCTGTAGGATACTTTAACATCTTCCGATTCTCATACGTTGTTGGAGGCGATAAAATAAAATTTTAGCGCTAGTGCCGGTCTGCGGCGGTTTTCCGCCAAGAATTACGATTACCACTCGACGTGATCGCTTCAACACTCTTCGATCTCATCCGCTTGTCGCTTTTTTCACTAAGGCTGACTATTTCACATATTTACATAAAAGATTTTCTGAAAATTTTTTCACGCAATTTCACTAGAATGTGATAGAGAAAGCAATGTTACGATTTGGGATAAATAAGAAACGACCTGACGCCTATTAGAGCGGTTACACGCCGCGACTTTTAGCAGCGATGCAAACGTGATACAGGTTTTAAATTAATTAACTAATTAGGAAATGAAACTATTTTTCCGGATTTAAATCGCGTATATTTGTTTTTTCAAACAAAGCGACGCTTCAGGCCCTTTACAGGTCCCATGGTCACGGTTGACTGAGGTGGTACAGTCTTCAACCAGTTATGTCTAATACAAATGCAAATCATTAATATTTATTATTAATGGTTAACGATTAACTATTATTAACAATAAATTAAACTTAATAAAAATTCATTCAATAAAATAATTTGTAAAACTTAATTTAGCGTAAATTGGAATGTTTTCTTTGTAAAATTAAAAATAAGGTATTTAATTAATAACTATTGTAACTATAGTGAAAAAATAGGGTGGTTTGCATTAATATTAGACATAACTGGTTGAAGACTGTACCACCTCAGTCAACCGTGACTATGGGACCTGTAAAGGGCCCGAAACGTCGGTTTGTTTGAAAAAACAAATATACGCGATTTAAATACGGAAAAATAGTTTCATTTCCTATGTGTAACAATCGCGAAAACCTAAGAACTCGATAATTAACTAATTTATTTATTTAATGTATTTATTCATTTCACTTTTAAATTTACAATTAACAAAACAAAACAATGTGCATAAATCTATACACATTGCAAGTGTAGCTAATCAATCCCACGTTTCGCAAACGCGCGTTTGCATCGTTGCTTAAAATCGCCTTGTGTAACCAACCACTCTGAGATCTAGGGTTGGTGCTAATAAAAAGTGTGCCTTATTCAGCGTCACCGAAATAGAGTTATTAAAATGGGACTTGTCAGGTACAAAATTGGTTTAGTCGGTTCTAGTCGTAAGAAACTGATTTTGTCCTCCGCCGTGTTAAACTTACAAATGTATAAACTAGGATAATCCAATCGCACCGGGAATCACTGCACCTAGCTTACATCTGATTACGCTTAAACAAGGTATGATATAGTCGGCTCCAGTCGTAAAAAGGAATTATTAAACTTACAAGGATGTTTTTTTTTTGTTTTTTTTTTGTTTCGAAAACAAAACATAAATCATTTAGTACATAATTTAATCTGTTCTAGTAGAAAAATCTTGAAATTAGTCGTGCTTTTGTTCGAAACTTTCTATTTTAAATAATGGCACTATTATACTACTGTAACTACCTATTAATCAGAAGATATTAGAGGAACAAATTATGTCATCGATAGGTATAGTTGAATAGAAAAATCGTTATAGAAAATTAAGAATTTCTGACAGGCAGACCTCCATTCCAACTTGTTCTTTGTGAGAATTTTATTCCGCCTTTTCCGTTCAATTTATGTAAAAGACGTTTCCATTCATTCGTTCGTCATTCTAACTTAACAATGCGCCCATCACGCCACCTACAGATTATATTGCTGCAACCTTAGTGTGGGGGGAAATACTTATTTAATATACTCGCGCGAGAAGAAAATCAGTTCTCTTCTCCACCAACAATGGCGTTACTCAAACCACGTAAAATCGGAAAATAAACTACCGGAAAATAAGCCAAAGATCAGTTATTACATGGCGTCAAAATAGTTTCCAGGGCCCATAACCTGTGTAAATTTGGTATTCTTTGAAATGAAAATTGATATTTTCTATAGAACTAATTTTATTCACAAGAGAACACGTATTCACTCTGCAGTACAAGTCGGCATGCCCGAACCATGTGTTACCGTAGATACAAAACTATGGAGAAAGCAAACTGAATAAACTTATTCAGCCTATTTAGAATTTTATATTCAACAATAGCTTGAATTTATTTTTTCCTAGTGTGTAATACTTATATATGCCGCCGAGGAGTAATGTCAGCATTACTGCGTTCCAGTTTTAAAGGGTAAGGGTGCTGGTGAAATTACAGATACATGGGACTTGTCAACTTACGACAGGGTGACGGACGCAGTGGCAGTAACCCTCAGATAAAAGCGATTTACAGCTCAGAGTGGTACTGTAACTGCTGTAAACAGGCGTGTCGCTTACTACCAGGCGCACGAATTGTTCGTCCCGTCACTAAGTATCATAAAAAAATTTAAAGTTTTTAACTATTTTTTATCAAAACCAGTAAATTAATTGTCTCGACTTTTGTGATATTTTGTATCTATGTAATCTCAGTACAGAGTACTAAAAAAACCAACCTCAAAAGTACGTGGAATTACATACAATTACCAAGTTTTACTGAAACTGGTTTCCGGAAAGTGAGCAAACCCGGATTCATCCCCTAGTTCGTCACTATACGGGACTTGACACAGGAGATAATAAAAATAGGTTCTCACTACTCAAAGTATATCGAGAGAGAAAAACGCATTGAATTGGAGAATATCAAAATCAAGCATTAAAATAATTGCTCCTTATAATAAAATTTAGGCGCTATTTATAAAAATGAATCTTCATGCGTGAACAGCCATCCTTAGAGGTGAATGATTTTCTTCAAAATTAAATGGGACCACTTTGGATGTACCCTCTTTCGAACTAAAAAATAATCCTGAAAATCGATTCACAAATACCGGAGTTACCGCGTAACATACATACAAAAAAACACTGTCGAATTGAGTACTCCCTTTTTTGAAGTCGGTTTAAAAAGAACAACAAACACGCACATCGAGTCACAAGTAAAAATATAAAGATACATATTATGTGGGCCAAGCCAAAAAAACGCACCTCAAAATTCATTCATCTTCTAGTTTGCTGCCCTTGGAGGTGGAATATCATCAAATTTAAATGGGACCACTACTAAGGTACCCACTTTCCAACAAAAAAAAGAATTATCAAAATCGGTTCACAAAGTTATCGCGTAACGTGTATATTACACGATAACTTTGTGAACTATATGGACGTCGGGTCCGCGCTAAAAAGTGTCCGCACTTGTAAGGCGCTAAAATCGTATACAGAGCGCTAAACTCCGCTTTAGTCTTCATTTGTTCGACTGACAGCGCGATACTGCGATGACATTACAATTTAAATTTCGGATAGGTTGACTTGGGACATTTTTTTCGTGGTTTTTGTATTAGACCCGTCGTCCATTTATTTGTAAGTCAATGTTGTGAACCGATTTTGACAAAAGAAAAAAAACGTACAGTCGAATTGAGAACCTTGACATGAATTGAGAAGAGGAACAGCAAGTAAAAGGAGTATTGAATAACTGAACTATATACTACACTGACCTTAGAGGTGGGTTTCGTGCTTCCAGTAGACGTCCTAATTAGGGGCGTCCGACAAATGCGATGGAACGCGTATGGTTCCGTTGGCGCGATGGTGGTCAGAGGAAGCTACCAGTTACTGTAAGGGCGCGAGTCCACGCTAAAAAAAGTCGCCAGGCCTATACAAGAATTCGTGTCGTTTCTACACACGAACTGTATGCACACACACTGTATGTATGCATATACACTGCCTCGGCGCCGGACAAGAAAAAAGTCTTGTCTACCTCCGACACGACGCGCCCTGCCGCTATTGTATGGGGCGGGGTGAAGTACATTGTCCGAACATTTATGCGCGTGGACGGGTGTTGCTTAATAGTCAACATATACAACAATACATTTCTTCCCACAGTTGGTAGTAAAACGACAGCTACCTGGAAGACTCGTAATGCACTGACACATTTTACCCTGCACACGTCTGTCCGAAAGCATTCGTATCGTGTACACACTCATTATTTTCTCGTCTACAACAGAAACGACATATTTTCGTGGCTAGATCCGACCAAGTTCTTGTCATGTACATGACGATTCTCATCTTTTTTGTAGCAGACACGTCGAATTTCTTAGCGTGTATACGAGTCCTAATGATCATTTGATTAACACCAAACAGTGTTTAAGTACAAATAACACAGTAAAACACAAACGGTAATTCACACATGTCGAAATATGACTACGCAGAGTGCGTTAAGTCTTTAAATATATCTGAGAATCCACAGAACTAAACGAGGTCGATGGGTAGTCCAAGGCGGACGCACGTTATCCAGGATGGTTAGTTGTAGACTATCCCAAGTATTAAACAGAAGTTCAATTGTAGCAGGGTAAAAAAGATAGCAATATAAATGTTAAAAGATGAGGGTAGGTGAACTTGACCCAAGCGCCGTCTACCTTGGCATTGGCGCAAGCAATATGTTTATTTACTAGGTAAAATTACAAATAGTCAAGTTTTTTAAATAATATTAAATGACGGGACGAACAAGTCGTGCGCCTGATGGTAAACTATACGCCTATCCATAACAGTGGCAATGCTACTCACAGCTTTAAATGGCAAAGATCTGAGAGCCACTGCTACTGCGCATGTCACCCTGAGACATAAGTTGACAAGTCCCATGTGCTTGTAATTTCACCAGCACCCTTATCCTTCAAAACTGGAACACAGTAATGCTGACATTACTGCTTGGCGGCAGAAATAGGTAAGGTGGCAATACTTCCCTGGACGAACTCTTTGACAAGGATCTCTACTGCTATTACAAGTTGATGGAACATTATGGTCTAGTTTTATCGATTGTTATATTTATTTTAAAAGGAGTCTTATATAATAGCATATACGTTACATTTAAAAGAAATTTGTTGTTGTGAAAATTATTGGTTTATGTTTGTTCCTTGTATTAATATTATGTATATCACAGCTTTTCATGAAAAAAATACATTTTTATAAATGTGTTCTGACGCCAATGTAAGAATGGTAATTTCTTTCAACTTATCGCATAGAAACACCTTGGAGCCCAATTTGTAAATATCCTCAGGCGTATCGCATATTTTTAAGGCCCTTATTTAATGGTAAATACCTAAACCATTTGATGTAGCAAAACAATTTTTCCCGCTTCTCCTCCAGGGACTCGCCATAAAGTATAAAAACTTATCGATTTCGTTCTTAGAATTTGAAACCTCTCTCCTGAAAAGTTGTCATGTAGATAAGACTTTACTACACCTAGGATGATAGTGGATGGTCGGTACCCCTCGGCTACAAAACAGTGTTAGGTACTACGTCAGTGGTCAGTGTAGGCGAGACTTTAGAAAGTGACATTGTTAGTGTAGGGTGCAATCCTGCGTATGACTGTAATAAAAATGAGCAAACGAGGGCAGTCACCGACGACGCCTGCGCCCGCAGCCGCACTGAGTGTTGTGAACCGAGTTTGATGATTCCTTTTTTTCTTGGAAAGAGGATACCTCAATAGTAGTCCTATTTAAATTAAAAGAAAATATTCCACCTCTACGGGTGGCAAACTAGGGGATGAATCCGGTTTCGCACACTTTCCGGGAACCGATTTCAATAAAACTTGGCAAATAGTGGTAATTCCACGAAATTTTGAGGTCGGTTTTTTAGTAGGTACCCTGTACTGAGATTATTAACGATTACAACTGACAAAATCACGACTTTTCACTTAAAATTTCAAAATGTTTTAAAATTCTATTAGTATAGGTGGCGCTGAAAACAAGTACACTAATAAAACTACGAGAAAGTACCGACTTTTTTATGCAACGAAGTGACGGCACGAACAAGTCGTACGCCTTTTGGTGAGAAACACACCTGTCCATAACAGTCACAGTGCCATTTAGAACTTTCAACCGCAAATTTCGACATAAGTTGACAAGTCCCATGTGCCTGTAATTTCACCAGCACCCATATCCGTCAAAAGCAGAACGCAGTAATTAACGCTTAGCGGTAGACATAGGCAAAGTGGTCTGGACGAACTCTATTACAAGGAGCTTTACTGCCACTGAAAATAATTCAACCTAGCTAAAAAACTACCAGCATTAGAGTAGAACCCTTTTTATATACGCATTTATAAACAAAATTCCATTACGGTCCAATCATCCACGATCTACCCGCAATAAATATTGCAACCCTTATTTTAATAGAGCTCGCGATATTTTCATAACATAACTTTGTTTACTGGGAGGGTGTTCGTTTAAAGAAATGAGGAAAATGCTGTACCTTGACGAAAATGTAGCGTCGTGTTGTCTGATGAGCAAGATTAATGAAGTAGAAAGACTTTGATCGATCGCGGTTTTACCTAATAAATGTCTCGTGATATACCCGTGGGAACAACAAATCCTGATACGAAATCAAATGTTCATATTATTAGCCGTATCAAATAATTGATCAAAGTCCTATTGCGCCCTTCGAAAATATAATCAGGATTGATAAATTGTAGCTACAAACCGTGAAATAGAGAGGTTTCTAGGTCGTTCAAAATAATAGGAAAATGGTGAAAATAACTTTTCTTTTTCACAATTTAAGGAGGTATTTAAATTTAATTATTAATTTAAACTATTGACAGACGATGATGATCTAGAACGACAGAGACGGACTGTAGCCATGAAGAGTAACAAGTTTGTGGTGCCTTTATACTATGCGACCTTTTGATGGACTCAGAGCTTAGTACAACAATGCATTTCGTGCTATGCTGCAGCTTCCCTGGCAGTGTATAGCATGTGGCATGGTTGCCGTAAATAGAGACGATTTTTTCGCCATAATACGAAAGAGACATTGGTCTTTTCTTACGAGAGTGAGCAATTCGGCCAGTATGCAGAAATAATATAATAACTGCCTCCGTGGCCGAACGGTTACCATGGCGGACTGCCACGCAGAGGTCCCAGGTTCGAGACCTACATGTATTTCTCTCTTTTTTATTTGTGGTTGTCTATATGTGTGTCCATGACACCCCCGATACATAGTTTCCCTAGTGCAGGACTATGTGCGTGTGCGCAGTATGCGACACTTGCTACTTTGCAAGCGAATACTTCATTTTGTAAATATAAATAAATTAATTATAATTATATTTGTAATGTAAATTCAATTTAGTTTAATTCTTAATTGTATACCTATTAATAATAATAATTTTCTGTTAATAAAATTCAATTTAATTGTTATGTAATGTAATAAGTAATGTTATGATTATTAATGGTGCAGCGGACTGTATCACTGAGTTAAAGGGTACTAACAACGATTGAGCAAGGCTAGGCAAACCTACTTACAGTTTAATAATTTATTGGAAAATACGTTGCTATCAAAGCGATAAGCAAACAAAAGGTCAGAAAAAGGCGCCAAAAATAATCACATTTAAATTTAGAATTGAAATATAAAACTAAAACTTAAAGATACTATAAAATATATAAAAACAGATTTATAGCGACTGCTGCTATTCACTACAATGGATGTATACCTAAATAAATAAACATTTTATTTTGTCATTACAGGATTTTCCCAATTCAACAATGTTAAGAAGTAACAAAAAGAATGTGTAACCTAACCTCGAATTCCGACAATGAACATGCAAACACATGCACCTCTACAGAAATACTATTACTTATTCTTATTGCCTTTGTAAGAGAAGCAAACTTTAAAATATATGTAAGAGCTGACTTGTAAAATGTGTCCCCTCGTATACCTCCTGAGACCGGCTTTTGGAACCACTACTTTCAATGGCTCAAGCACTTCGGGTTTTGAATTCTCCCCCTTAACATGAGGAAGACATGTTTTGTCAAAGTTAAATTACATCTTATCTCTCGTTTATTATAATACCATTTCCATTACGAAAAATGTTGGATACATCAAAGGGTAAAATGGCTTGATTCCGTACTCATTTAAATAGAGAAACGCATAGACTCAGATACCTAAGGAACTTGTTTTGAAGTTTCTACTCTTAACTGCCTCCGTGGCTGAACGGTTATCATTCTGGTCTGCCACGCCGGGTTAAACACCCGGGCCGGGAGAAATGTTCGTATGGCAAACGTTTATTTCTTTCGTTTGGGTGTAATTTAAGGTTGTGTTTGTGTATGTCCATGGCATACGTGATACAAGGTTTTCCTAGTACGGGGCTATTAATGTGTGAGTTATTATAACTAAATTTCTATATTTTTAATTTGTAAGAGTTTCGAATTATACTGCCACTAAAAAAAATCCTGCTTGCTTCTAATTAACGTATTATATAAGGCTCTAACAGTGAATGTGCCGTGGAAATCGTTTAATTTTCGAAGTACAAAAATTTAATAATTTTGATGATCTCAGTGGTCTAACGGTTTGCACTGTGAGCTCTGGATGCAGAGGTTTCGGATTCGATTCCCGGTAGGACTAATTTGGGAAAACTTAACTGTACTAAATTGTTAAAAAAAGATCGAACACTCAGAAAGAAAACCTTCCATTCTCTAAATTGGTTGTAGTCTGTGTGTTCTAGAAAGTGCCCCAGAGTGAATTCCGTCGCTCTGGTACTCATAGTACACAGGGAATTCCCTAGTTTGAGACCAGGCAATTGGTGTGGTTGTCTGGCACATTAATAATAATAATAACGCACACACTCATGTCCCCGTATTAGGGAAACCCTGTATCGCGAGTGCCATGTGCCAAACTTAATAAAGAAATAAATGTAGGCCATACAAATATTTCTCTCTGTCCGGGAATCGAACCCGGGACCTCTGCGTGGCAGTCCAGCGTGCTAAACGTTCGGCCACGGAGGCAATTAATACCATTATTAATAATTTGGTTCTGTAATTTAGATTACTTGTACTCATTAAACATGAGTGTTTTAATTATTATTGAATTTGTTATTAACAAAATATATCTTCGCAAATTACATAGTAACCATAGGATTAACCCGATGAAGTTTATTATTCGGTATGTTTAACTTGTTCGCTTGTGTTAACAAGCAGTTGTCCTTTGTTTAGTTAGTGAACAATATTAATTAAACTTTGCGACATGGTTATCATCTTTAATTTGACTTTGAACGGTGGCTTAGCTAACATATGTTTGCGTAAACTTTTGAGGGACAGGTATTTTAATGTAAAGCATTTCAAACTATCAATGCAGGTAAGTTAATTAATATAGAAATCAATTTCTAACTCTTAGAATAGAATAGATATTTATTATATACAAATAAATTATAATAGTAGAAATATATTTTACAATTACGATATATAATATATTAAGCGTTGTTCTTATCGTGTCGATGGCGTAGACTATAAGAGCGGTTACACACGGTGACTTTTAAGCTGCGATGCAAACGCGATACGGTAGTCATGCAGCGCGCGATTTTAAACAACGATGCAAACGCGATGCAAGTGCGACTGCATCGATACAAATGCGCGATTGCATCGTTATACTTTGGAATGTACAGGCAATTGCGCGTTTGTATCGATGCAGTCGCGCGTTTGTAACGATGCAGTCGCGCCTTTGCATCATGCAATCGCCTATAAATCGCAAGCAATGCTAAAACTCGCCATGTGTAACGACTCTAATGATTGCCATCATGGTGAATGACTCCCTTACTACGTTTAAACATATTACTTTTATACAAACGGTAAGCACAGCATACCTCATTGAATCCTTAACCATCATTTACGTGAATAATTATAAAAACAAACAATTACAGGAAATGTAAGTTGACCATGATACTTGCAATGGGCCGGAAACGTCGGTTTGTTTAAAAAAACACTTACAAAAACACACACAGGTGTTAAAAAAAGTGAATTATTAAATATGTTAACGGAAGGAGAATCAGATGAAACCATATTCTCTTAAGTCGCAAATCGTACGTATCACACAATCTCGCGATTGATATTAATCGCCACTGCGAGGTCGCGCGAGACCGTGCGGGCACTCGCGAGATCGCGCGAGAAATCGATGCTTCTGTTACAGAACAAATACTTTATTTCTTGCTTCGCCCATTCTCGTCAGTCCAGACCATTTCCACCGAACATGGGCTATGAGAGAATTTAAATTTTGCCATATAAATTTCTGTTCTCGTCTTGCCTCTTCTCGTCTCGCCTCGCCTCGCCAGTGGAAAACCACCTGTAAGTGCTTTTCTTTATCGAATTTCTGTTAATTGATGTGCTTACATTCGTAATATTATACATACATACGTACGTCTATTACGTTAGTTATCGTGTTGCTGATTAGTGTATTGATTCGTGTGATAGTCGGTGTTTAACGAGATTATTCTACATTTTCTTGTGTATCTGTATCAGTGCCTTGCTTGGGCACAGGCGGCTGGCATATATAGGTCCGCCAACTGCCGCCCTGACAGTGAACGCTGGGTAGCAAAACGGAGGTTTTGTCACTCATTGGGCAAGGGTTCACGGGTTAGTTGGCATGCCAAGTATTCCAGACTCCCAGAGGTGGGTCCGCAGTCGCGGACAACCGCAGGCGGGGCCGTGGACCACAAACCACGTGGCCACAGCCCCGTCCCATGCGGAGTGTGAAAATACCCGGGGGTTTTTAGTGAGTAGGAGTCTCACATAATTGTCTTCCCAGTTCCAATTTGTTTTAAAGATATCTGCCCAGCAATCAAATTTCTTAAAATTGACATTGCCATCAATGAAACACAAACAAAAGATGAAAAAAAATCTCATTCCACGCAATTTTGTGAAAAAAGTCCCAATGCAATTTCAGGACCCTTGTATAAAATAATAACAAACACAACCATTTACGCTTTGCGAAAAATCTATTAAGCTCGAGACATCCGTTTCAGGATATATATTAGCTGCGTTAAAATTTTCCAAGCCGAAGTCATGTTTTCGTAATGCGTTTTTAATGTTCTCATATTGCAATAAATCACCATGCCCACCCCTGGTCCAGATAGCTTTAATGGCTTATTAAATTAGTTTATAAAGCCTCAACTCTTAATAGACCGTTTCATGAAACCGACGATTTCAAGCATTGAAAGTGATTAATGTTAATTATCGTCATTTGGGTAGAGCGGATTTAATAAGGTAATAAGATTCTTTGAGTCTTTAATTAAAAAGTGTTTTAATGGTTTTGGTACGCAGTACGAGGTTGTTCGGAGCTTATTATACAATTTTACCCATTTGATGAGATTCAACCATCACATTTTACAGTCGCGTGTGACTAAGTAACATTGATTTTGAGAAAGAAAGAAATAACATTGTGAGGCTTATAACTGATGTATCGGAAAAGTGTTTCAAGCCACGTGAAACTTGTTATAAAAAAATATTTGTAATCCCTTAAAGTTTTCTTCTCCACGTTTACAATTTGAGACTGTGTGGTGTAGATACAATGTTCGAACACTTTGTAGTAGTTGTTCTAGTATCAGTAGAGCTTCTCGTGAAAGAGATCGTCCAGGAAAGTACTGCCACTTTGTATTTCTGGCGTCAAGCAATAATGAAAGCATTTCTGCATTTTGATTTTAAAAGGTAAAGGTATAATGGAATAGCATATAATAGAAATCATTTATTCTATATAAGATACAGTACACACACATTTCATTACTAAAAAAATACGCAACAGTTTGCGACTACAAAATTAGATACAAATCAAAATTGCAAGCACAGCATGACTCATTACAAACTATTTAAAAATTTACGAGAATGAAAGAAAAGAAGGAAATAAGATTAATTGAAAAATAAAACAGCAGAAAGCAGCCACCAGGGACGGTCGACCCTTATACATTTATATAATATATACCAGTACAGCTTTATAATTGAGACGGCAAATATACCAGTATTATTGCTAATATAATCCACTTTTATTTCACGTCTCTTAAGACCCTAACATTGGTCCTTCGAACCGGATGTGAACCAGCGACCTATGGTACTGGAGCAATAATAGGTACTGGTTTATTCGCCGTTTCAATTATACAGCTGTATTGGTTCATATTATATAAATGTATAGGGGTCGACTGTCGCCGGTGGCTGTCAATAAGACGAGAGCCCGTACGCCACTGCCGACCGCCGGTGACGTCACCCTGGTCGTGTTGTCCTCCCCCGCGTCTCGTGCCGAGTTAGACCGGTTCGCAACAAATGTAATGAATAATAATTACCAAAACTAGCAACACGCTGCAGGTACTGTTGAATGTGCATCAATGACCTTATATGTACATGATTTGAACAAAAAACTTTAGGTACCAAATTCTAGTGACAAATGAGAAATCTGAAAATTATTATTAACAACACCAGTAGTAGTAGATGTTGTTGATACCAATACTTATTTTTGATAAAACGATACAGTAGTACAACACACAAGTTTATCCTTTCATAAAGTTCAGCTTAACACATAAATCCTCGTCTTCACAAAAAGTTTTGACAAGATGCGCCCGATTGAAATATTTGCGAAAACATGCAGGTCCGAGAGCATTCTTTTGAAATATGGGATGAAAGTTGAATGGATTTCAGCGACAGTTTTCGGCCTCGCTGCGCCGAGGATAGAACTTCTAAATTGAATCACGTATAAGACTTAAAAGTTAAGCGGTTACGTTTCGCGTTCCAAACCACTTTTTATGTAGCATTTGTACGTGATTTTCTTTAAAAGCACCCACTTTTGTCATGATGTCTTCTTCACTCCCCTGATTAATACTTTTACTTGAAATTTCGATGTGGATTCTTCCATGTGTTAAATCATGTGAGTGAAGATCCATTACTTACCAATTCCCGTACTCTGTGATAGTTTCCCTATTTCGAAAAAATACAACATTTTTTTAAGATACCAAATGACTCAGAGCTTTAAATCTCAAAGATCTTAGTGCTGCCCTGCGCTCGTCACCCTTAGACATAAGTTGAAAAGTCCCATGTGCTTGTAATTGAACCAGCTCCCTTTAAAACCGGAACGTAGTAAATGCTCACGTAATAATGTGGGCTTGACGGTAGAATTAAGTACGGTGGCAGTACTTCCCTAGACGATCTCTTTCACAAGAAGCTCTATTACTGCTAAATACATCGGATATCTACTGAAAATTTAACTAAAATCTATAGTACCCCAAAATTGCTTATAGTTGATGTCAATAAAGATGCTAGGTCAAGAGACTTTAAAATTTATATCAACATAGTTCCGTTTTTATCTATTTTCAAAACGTAATCGACAAAAAGAATAGAAGATTTGCATATAAATCGAGAACTGTCAAATCTGTTCTAATTGAAATCACTGAATGAAGCAAATTGAAGCAATGTGGCACTTTATAGTCAAAATAATATTTGCTAAATTTCAAATTTACGTCAATATTTTGCTTTATCCAAAAGAGAATGTAACCATATTTGCCATCCTTTCAATTCATTCGATTTTGCGTGCGAAATCCCAATCTCTACCGGCTCTGGCGCGTTGCAAATTTTTGAACTTTTTCTATTGTGATATTAGTTTTCTCGCACAAGAATAGGCTGCCTGACAACGACTAGTACATACATATCATTGGTTCCTGATCTACCAAGATCTTATAACAAAAAGGGAAATTGAATATTTATACCAGCAACCCTAGTGTGATTGGAATAAAACATTCCAGTTCTAATAGTGGTTTTTAATATATATTTTAACGACCTTGGTAACACAACTTGGGTTGCACTGTGGTTGCAGGATGAAGAGATTCCGGATTCGATTTCCAGAAGAACCGAATTGGAAAATTAACTTTTCTACGTTGATTTTGGTCTGGATGCTTCAGGTAGCGTCCCGGAGAGAATCCCGTTGCTCTGGTACTTATAGCACAGGGAATTCTCTACTTTAAGACCAGATCATTAGTTGTCTAGCACATTATTATTATTACAACTGAAAATACTGTAGTATTTGACTTTCATATATTGTGTAACCTATGGCAAATAGAGTATCAAAGCAGGTATTAAAAGTATTGAACCGCAGAACGAGCCTTTGCAAGAGATAACTAAACGACACCATGAAATGCTTTTTTATTTCGTGTGCAAAAGGTATTGGCAGACTTCTACTGTCTACACTACTACTACTGTCTATAATTTCAAGGTAAACGCGGCGTAGGATGCCCTGCGGCAAGATGGTCGGACGACCTGAGAAAGGTGGCGGGCAGCGACTGGATGCGCGCGGTACAGGGTGTCTACTCTCCTTCTCCGTTCGACATCCCCCCGAAAGAATTACTGTCAAATAAGTAATACTCGACCAAATTAAAAATAGCATGATGCGAATGAAGCGTCATATTTGACATGGTCTTTGGTCGAGTACCTATTGCTTTTTTTTTAATTCCATGTCTGTACTGTATCAAATGCCAGTTATTGTGACCCCCTGGACCGAGAGATTAGCAAGCTCTGTGGGGTTAGTGTGACTGGGCACGACTTTGTGGTACCGCACTATGGGCAGCGCACTTCACCATTATTACCTTGGTGTTTATTCATTTGTTTACTTAGAGGATGTAAAAAAAGTTTTTTTATTAACCAACTTCAAAAAAGGAGGAGGTTCTCAATTCGATTGTATGTTTTTTTTAGTTTTTTTTTGTATGTATGTTATGCGATAACTCCGGTATTTGTAAACCGATTTTCATGATTCTTGTTTTGTTAGAAAGAGGGTATCTCCATAGAGGTCCCATTTAATTTTGAAGAAAATCATCCACGTCTAAGGGTGGCTGTTCACGCATGAAGGTTTTTTTTTTATAAATAGCGCCTAAATTTTATTAGAAGCAGCAATTATTTTAATGGTTGATTGTGCTATTCTCCAATTCAAGGCGTTTTTCTCTCTTGCGTTTGAGAAGTGAGAACCGATTTTTATTACATTTTAGTGGCGAACTAAGGGATGAACCCGGGTTTGCGCACTACCCGGTAACCGATTTCAATAAAACATGGTAATTATATGAATTCCAAGTACTTTTGAGGTCGGTTTTTTAGTACTCTGTACTGAGATTATTACCTACGTATTCCATGTCTCTGCGACCAGTTCATATTGTAAATATCACCACAATAAGTAGGTCGTGCATCTAATCCGGCATTATTAATTCCTATATGGCATAACACCCCCCATACTAATTTAAATGATGTAGAAGTACGAAGATCCTATGGACGAACTGCCACCATTCTGGGCAGACGACGTTGAGATGTAGTTTGCCCAAGTCGAAGCGCAGTTCGCAATTTTAGTCGTGAAGACTGATACGACAAAATATTCTCAAATTATCCGCAAACTAGACCCCAGAACCGTACGGGAAGTACGTGATATCATTACGAAGTCACCAGAAAAAGATAAGTACGAGAAGCTAAAAAAAGAATTGATTAATCATCTGTCAACGTCTCTGGAAAACAAAAGACGTCAACTGCTGCAACATGAAGAGTGAGATACTGCTATTCTCGCATAGTGATATCGTGCTTAATGTCGTTCTCACGCAAATCGCGCCCTGTCGTACTCACCCTGCAGGGGAGGCATATATATAAAATGCATGTAATATACAAAACGACAAAAATTGGGTCATCCAGCCTACTTAATATTATAATTTACCAATCAGTTTATTATAAATTTATCACCACTCTACATTCCTTGAATCATTTGCAATTGCAAAATGTAAATCAATTCTGTGGTTAATTGTACATTTGGAAATATAACCAACAGATAAACTAGATAATTATACTTCAATTAATTTAATTTATGTAAGCATACATTGTTGGGATTGTGTTACAAATTTCGATAGTAACATAATTTTCCTGATGAAACTGTTTTTGCTGCTGTTTGTTTTTCATTGTATTGACAGAAAGGTAGTCGGATATTTTTGGATAGAACCTTTTTTTTAAAACAACGAAATGCCTTGCAGTGTCTTATAATAAACCAAAGCCTAGTCGGAATGAATAAAACCCTACCAAAGCGCAGCATTATTTCTTTTTTTTACGTTGTATTTTAAGTTGTATTATTTTTCCCATAGACTTAATGTGCCTCTATCAGACCACAGACAAAAATTCACAGTACTTTACTCTAAGTTTTGTCTCTGTAGGATGAAAAATGGAGCGCTACTTATAGCTATACTTTATATGTGGCTAACTCTTAACTTAGTTAAAAGAAAGAACTTGAAGCTTTCGAATGTGGTGCTATCGTAGAATGCTCTGCATTAGTTGGACGGAAAAGTCACGAATGTGGAGGTCCTTAAACATATGGCGAAGAAGGTGGAGTTAGTATACACAGTCAAGCAACGGAAGGTTACCTATTTGGGTCCAGTACTGCGACATAACAGATATCATCTAATGCACACTATAATGACAGGCAAAGTTGCTGGGAAGCGGAAGGTTGGAAGAAGGAAAATGTTATGGCTTTGTAACATCAGGGAATAGACCGGCATCAAGACCGTGGAACAACTGTTCAGGCTAGCTCTGGACAAAGAAAGATATAAAAAATTGAACGCCAATCTTCAATAATGGAGAGGCACTTGTAGATGAAGAAGAGTTAGCCATTTTATGATAAGAAAAATTCTGTATTTAGGTGCTACACTAAACAAGTTACACATGTCTATAGAAAGAAAAGAATCATTTGAAGTTACAAAAATTAACTTTATAAGTAACTAGTTACGCGAGTCATGAATGTGGTAAATGCCACGAAGGATAAACATACAAAAGGTGCAGTGACCTAAGTGATTAGTTTAGCTAAAAAGTGTGTAAATTTATTACTTTTTGGTCTTCTCTGGTTTTGTTTCTGTATTATATACTTGTTATGCAACGAATAATTAGTAACAGTAGAACTCCTTGTGGAAGAGTTCGTCCAGGGTAGTACTGCCACCTTACCTATTTCTGCTGCCAAGCAGTAATGTCAGCATTACTGTGTTCCGGTTTTGAAGGGTAAGGGTGCTAGTGAAATTACAGGACCTTGGGACTTGTCACTTATGTCTCAGGGTGACAGTGGTAGTGCCTTTTAGATCATTGAATGGCACTGCAACTGTTATGAACAGGCCCGTTCTTGGATATTATAAAAAAAAATATTTTTGTGGTTCATTCTCGGGTCTGTGTCCTCTGCCTTATTTCCGTTGTAATTTTTGTTATTTAAGTATTCGAGTATATTAGCGTAAAATAGTAAAGAATATTTAATGATGCTGATGGCCACGGTAGCCCGTTGGTATGAGCTATCGCCTCTCAAGCAGAAGCCATGGGTTCGCATCCGGCGTCGTAACTCTAAATGTCTCGGAATTTAAGTGCGAATTTTAATTTGAAAGTTACTATAAGCTTTTTAGTAAAGGAAAATGTTCTGATGAACTGCACGTTGAAGAAGGTTCACAACCCTCGGAAAACGTATGAAATTCCTTTTTTTTTCCTTTCCGGGGGAAAATGGATACCACCGCGTCACGGGGAGGCGCTTATGTGAGACTCCTGCTCACTAAAAACCCCCGGGTATTCCCACACTCCGCATGGGACGGGGCTGTGGCCACGTGATTTACGATCCACGGCTCCGCCTGCGGTTGTCCGAGACTGCGGACCCACCTCTGGGACACTTTCTCCACTCCGTCGTTAGTGGCATGCCGGGAATACTTGTCATGCCAACCAACCCGTGAACCCTTGCCCGGTGAGTGACAAAGCACGTATGAAATCCCTAACTCAAGTGCAAGCGAGGGCATGTGGGGCAAGATATGTCATAAACCCTCGCCTGAGAGAAGACCCGTGCCCAGTAGTGCGACGTATTAATAGTTAATGATGATGATGATGCTGTACTCGAATATTAAATAATGTTTTACGATCGTATATTTAAATAACAAAAATTGCCATGGAAATTAGGCAGTGAATACTAACCCGAAAACGACCATTATATTGTAATCTTAATACAAAATTAATGTTAAAGTCATGTGTAGCATTGTATTTCTACCGTGTGTACACTTGTACATGGTTATGCAAATATCAAACAAATTAAACACAATGGTATTTGTCGAACTGTAAAACACACTGTTCGCAAATTAGGTGCCTCTGTTGTTAAATTCAAATCAAATACTAAATTTGAACACAGTACGAGGGTGTTAACAATATGACACCGCAATAACCGCAGTGTTGTTCTAGATAACCTTTTCACATAGTTAGCTGTGGTTTTGTCACTGTATTTTCGCTTTAGGTTTATGATATTGCAATTATAATTAGATATCCAAACTGTTATTACGTACATATATTTCACGCCCTTTTCCCGTGTTCTACAGAGACAACACCTTCCACAGTACCCGTCTCCTAAAACATATCTTTCGCCTCATCAACACCGTCGGCGGTTTCATTGTTTCATTTTAGTAGCAGTGGAATTCCTTGTTATATGAATTACTGCCACCGTCACCCAGAGACATACCTAAGTATTTCTGCCACCATGATTTTCTCATACTCAGAATTTTGATCTGTTCAAAAAAGCTTTACCCATTTATGTCATAGATTAAACATTATCTGCGTTGATTGATATAATATTTAAAAAATTGCATAGAATGCACTTAACAGCAGTAGAGCTTCTTGTGGAAGAAGGAATGAGTGCTGGTGAAATCACAGGCCCATGGGACTTATCAACTTATGTCTCAGGGTGACGGACGCATTGGCAATTTCCCCTCAGATATTTGCGATTTAAAGCTTTGAGTGGCACTACAACTGTTATGGACAGGCGTGTAGCTTACCATCAGACTGTCCCGTCACTTGATATAATAAAAATAAGAAGACCAATGTCCAGGGAAGGCAGTACTTCCTTACCTATTTCTGCCGCCAAGCAGTAATATGCGCATTACTTCCGGTTTTGATAGGTAAGGGTGATGTCTAAGGGCGACGAGCACAGTGGCAGTGCCCCTCAGACCTTTGCAATTTAAAATGGGACTGAAAGTGTTATGGACAGACGTGTCGCTTACCACAAGGCACACGACTTGTTCAGTCTGTCACTAGTAATCATGGTAAAAATAGGTAAGGAGGCAGTACTTCCCAGGACAAACTCTTTCACAAGGAGCTCCTTTTAAACAGATCGTCCTTGGAGCTCTACTCTTACTAAAATACCGTAAGTTAAGTAGCTCATCGAAGCCAATTATAATTAATTGCTAATGCCCAAACACAATGCCCAAATCACAAAAATTGAGAATTTGGGTAATCTGCAGACTGTCCTGGTTGCAGAATCAGATCAAGGTTATATTATTGTAATGTTACCAGATTTCCATATCCAATTTACAGTCGATCGGACAAATGGAAATAAAACTATCATTAATTTTATTACTGAGATCCCTATACCAACTGACAGTGATAATGATTTTTTAAAACCGTTACTATATTTGCTGACTTTTACACTATTTTATGGTAACACCGTACTAACACTGATTTACTGGCAATTGAATACACTATTCATATTTTGTTCAAAATGCCACGTAACAAAAATACAATCCGTAAATAAATAAATAAATAAATAAATAACGCACACACTCAACATAGCCCCGCACTAGGGAAACCCTGTGTCGCGGGTGCCATGGACACACACTTAGACAACCACAAATTACACCCAAACTCACGAGAGAAACAATTGTAGGCCATACAAATATTTCTCCCGGCCCGGGAATCGAACCTGGGACCTCTGCGTGGCAGTCCGGTATGGTAACCGTTCGGCCACGGAGGCAGTTGGGTCCAAACAGATTAAGAATCAATTTATCATTATCGTCTAGCGGGCAATGTGTTGCGGTCATAATCGGGTACGTCGAAATGCGCGTTTCTTGCCATCGGCTAACACGTTGCTAATGATGATTGCTCTTTCTATCGATAATGTCGATAATTGATAAAGATGCGACGAATGACGATAATATTACTTTTTTTTTCTAGAATTATACAGGGTTGTAAAGAACTCGTATCCTTTCTCGTCTCCTAACCACAAATTCTGCTGCCCGCTAACTAAAATGCGGCTAGGTGACAAAATATTTTTTAGGTATCATAACAAACCATAACACAGTTTTAGAATATTGAAATTGTTTAATGATATTTCAGCTGTGCATCATTAGGGTAAGTTCCGACAAGTCGAACACGTTAACTAATTTTAACTGTTTTTTAAAAGAGAATTTTGTGCTCTATCTTATGCTATTTAAAACGAATATTTCACCATTACGATTGTGTACTGGCAAACTGTACTTTCTCAATTTTGACAACTATACTTGACGAAGAAAAATATTGTTTACGTCATTTATATGGCGTCTGGTTCTTAAATATTTTTATTACACATGTATGTGTGTACAATATGTATTTTATTTTAACAAACCCGATGCTATATAAATGATTTTTTTTTTCATTCTGCAAAGTTGTTAAAATAGAGATAGTATCGGTTGCCAGTTCACAGTCGATTTGTCACTTAACCGCATTTTAGTTTGTGGACGGCAAAATGACATATTTTCATTGTTATCGTATTAATGGCGTACACTAATGCTTGCCATCGCGGTGAAAGGATTTGCCAATGTTGCCCAGGGAGCGCTTGACGTACTTTCCTGTGTGTCGTGCGGAGAGGCTCCCTTCGTGCATCCTAACGCGATTACCACACTGCTCCGCGCCCCGCAACGGTGTGCGGAGCTGCGTTTTTTAACGTCATAACGAAGTATCTCAGTTTATGTAGAAAACACGCGCCGTACAACACAATGACATGACAACGCGTCTCCGCCCGGCGGAGTACGCGTCATATGAGTGTGATCTGTCATACCGCGCACTCCGCTGCGTCGTGCGGTGCGCATGATCTGTCATCCGCGCACTCCGCTGCGTCGTGGGGGGCGCATGATCTGTCATCCGCGCACTCCGCTGCGTGGTGCGGGGCAGTACGATATGATAATCGCCTGAAGGAGACGGATACGCGTACATACAAATTTGGGCCTTGATGTAAAATGATCAAGGTGGTGTCAACTAACCGCTCACGCGATGCTTCTCCTACCGCAAAATGGCGGCTATTTGGTTTCACACATTAAAAAAGCATTCAGTTTAAATACAATTTTTTATAAATAAAAATTATTATTCTGCATTGCTAAATAAATACCCTCCGTACTACCAACAAAAACATCTCAAATAAAATGCAGTAATACACCGCAAATCCTGCACTTAAAAAGCACTAATGAAATTTTTTATGTACTTGGATAAATATGATAATATTCCCTTTGAGTGGTTCTAACGTTTACCATGAAATTACTCCTTACAGTATAGTCTATAAACAATTATATTCAGGGTAAACTTAAAAAATGCTACTTACGGTATGTTTTCAATAAACAAACACCGAAATCACCAGCCCAAACAATAACACACACGATTGTCGTGACGTATTTTTGAAGTTGTTTATTTTTTTAAATGACAGACCCAGGCAATAAAAACTTTATGGTTTGCTAGAGTAGTTACCGTAATAGCAATTAATATTAATTATTTTACCTGTTATAACTTCGATATCCGATAAAACGGTATAAAATCATCACCGGCACCTCTAGGTGTGGTATGCGTCTACAGCTGCATGTATCGCGTGAGCGGTTAATAGCTAATTAATTGCCAAACCATCACTGAAAATTTTAATTATAATTGAATACCATAGTTGTAAAACGTCGTAATAAACTTTATATTACAACATTGGGTATGAACTTTACAATAAAATAATTTACAATAGTAGTGACACTTTTAATGATTTTGTTAGAAGTAATTGGAAAATGTTTAAGCGTATTTGTCCTGCAACTAAATTAATATTAAAAGGTCACGTCCTCGAACCCTTAAATTGTGTTTGAGTGATATAAGGTCTAGGGAGATGTCAAAGGTGACGGGTACGCGTTCATACAATTTTGGGCCTAGACAAACCATCACTGAAAATGTTGGTAATCTAAGAACAAAACTGTAAGAGATTTCCTAACATGCAGTGAGAAGGTTATTCAAAAAAATGTCTTACTAGATATCAGACAGAAAGTCAGTACAAAGATCTGTAACATTGCAAAGAGAGACATTTAAAATCAGTTTCAACCTTTTTTTTATAAAAAATAAATGCGCATTTGACCTTCATCTCACCTGATGGAAAGTGATGATGAGATCGACGATGTAGCAAGCACACCTAAATAATGCCTATTCACTCTTGCCTTGAAAGTGTCCAAGCTATAGCATTCGGGGAATAAGTCCGCAGGCAGGGAATTCCACTTCATAGCCGCTCGCCATATAAATGTGGAAGCAAAACGCTACGTGCGAATCCTGGGAATATCCATGACATAGTAGTGGAATCCCAGTACACGTCTAGTCCACCGATGATGGAAAGGTGAAGGCGGAATCAAATTATGCAATTCCATCGCACACTCTCCGTAATATATATCCTGTAGAATACCGATAAGCAGGCAACTTTACAGCGGTGCTCTGCAGCTTCGCCTCCACTAATTCCGAGTCACCTATAAGCCACTTGACCTGATTCATGTTTTGTACTTTCGAACTAATTATTATGTCTGTCTATATTTAACTGCCTCCGTGGCCGAATGGGTACCATGCTGGACTGCCACGCAGATGTCCAAGGTTTGATTCCCGGGCCGGGAGAAATATTTGTATGGCCAACATTTATTTCTCTCGTGAGTTTGGATATAATTTGTGGTTGTCTATGTGGGGCTACGTTGAGTGTGTGCGTTATTAGTATTGTACTAATTCTGAATCACCTATAAGCCTCTTGACCTGATTCACGTTTTGTACTTTCAAACTAATTATTATGGATAGTAGATAAGCGAGTTAATTGTAATCAACTGACGTTATTATTTCACCGCCCCGGCTCAATGGATAATAACGAAAAGTAAATAGGTCAATATTCCAGACACAATCTGTGACGAGGGAGTTTCCTTCAACATCTACGGTTTTATTCCGACGTATGATATTCATCTATACACGTTTTTTTATTATGCAGAACCTCTGATTTTGAATGCCTCACTTATTCACAACGCAAAGAAATAAAACAAAAGCAGACTCGCATTATGTATTACCAAGACAGAAATCATAATGAATTTAGCAATGTGACCGAACATTTTCTACGTATAATTTAATTTGGAACGGCTCCAGCCTCCACGGACAAATAATTTAAACGGCTCGGAAGTTTAAGCTGAAATAAAGTATTAAAACGAGTTTTATGGAGCTCACTTATTTTGAATGATAGCAGAGCTTAACCACTTACAGCATTAATTTTCTTTATGAATTACCTCGAGTTCGAGCGCATTAGACCGCGCGTTTCTTTGCTTCTGATTCGTTTCGTTTCACTTTAACAAGAAAGGACGGAGAAATGAATGTAACTAACAAACCATTAAAAACAAATCCGTTTCGAAACAAATCCAGAAAGCGAAGCGCTTGTCGAATCACACAGCGAAGGGAAGCAAACGACAACCGAGCGTTGAATTGCAAGCCAGACTGTTTTGACAGAATAAAAAAAGGATTGTACAAGTGCGGAGGAACAAAACGACTGTGTGGGCGCGCGTTGTCAGCAACGTTCCTTGACACGCTCGGTGGGCCTCTGTGGACGTGGTGTGCCGCGTGGCTGTGTGCCGCGCCCGCACTACATCGTGCCAAAACGGGTCACAAACTGCTGCAGATTTTTATCGTACGACCTTTCGCGTTGAAATCACAAACATTCGACGATTTAACATCTTTTAACTACTCACTCTACTGGTTCACCTTAATGTCTGCCAAAAACAAAAAAAAGTCAAATTAAACCTGCATAAAGTCCAATTGCAAAAATCTTACAATAGAAACCCTCGTTGACCCTCAACGTGATTACGCTGCTGCTCCCTGTTACGTTCGACCACGTTGACGTTACCGGGCTGCTGAAGGACAACACGTTCCTAAAAGCGAGTCTTGCCGAAGTTCACTGTAAATTGGAGGCCTCGGATAACACCATCAATGAGTTGCGTGCCCAAGTTGCGTTACTGAGTAGTGCGGCTTCGGTAAGTCGGTCACCCGAGGCCAGTAGCGTGAATACTTGTCGCGGGGTGCAAAACGCAATGTCACCGACCGCCGCGTCACCACGTGCGGAAGAAAAAGACATGGTTATGAGAAGAGTTGACCAGTGCGACCACGACGGTTTCAAAAAGGTGGAACAGAAAAAGAAGTACACCAGCTGCACCCTTAGTGGCACTGCCCCGACTGGCCCTAATCATTTACTGCATCCAGGGATACCGACAACGTTATTATACGTGTCACGGCTTGTTTAGTCCACAAAGTCTGCTGATATTGTGGATATAGGTGTACGAGTTAAAGGCAATGTTACCCTGAGAGTCGAGCAGTTAAGAGTTCCGGCACAATGTGAATTTTAATTCGTTTTTGAGAGTGCCAACTCAACATCTATCGACCTTCATGAAAGAGGAGTTTTGGCCGACGGGTGTCATATTACGACGTGTAAGTAATTTGTAATTAGTGTTCTGTTATATTGTTCTATATAGTCTATAAGGTATTTATTTATTTATGGGTCTTTGTAACTTGCATAACAACAAATAAAATAAATAAACACATAAAATGACAATATAGTAACAGTAGAGGTCTTTGTGAAAGAGTTCGTCCAGGGAAGAACTGCCACCTTACATATTTCTGCTGCCAAGCAGTAATGTGAGCATAACTACGTTCCGGTTTAGAAGGGTAAGGGTGCTGGTGAAATTACAGGCACCCGAGACTTGTCAACTTCTGTCTCAGGGTAACGGGCGCAGTGTCAGTACCCTTAAAATATTCGATTTAAAGCTGAATGGCACTGCAACTGTTATGGGTAGACGTGTCGCTTCACTAGGCGCACAATTTGTTCTTCCCGTCATAAAAAAAACGACAATTTGGAACATTGTCACATTTTATAAGGATTTATTATTCAAATACGTGTCAATTTTATTGAATTATATAAATGTTGGTAGGAAGGACCTATTCACTTTCAAAAACAGTGAAGTGTGAAGGAAATCAAGCGGACTAATATTTGACGGGGACATAAAGGGCCAATTTGTAGCGCGTGACGTGTTGAGGGCGGCTTGTTTATGGGTCGCGCTTAACACGGGGCGCTAAGCAGCCACTGGAGGCGAGGCGTTCTGCCCTTACTCACCCAACCGTCACGACGTCCCGTCGCGCCCCGGCCGGCTCCACCAAAATATTACATCATTTTTATATCTCCTAAGTGAATTTCTTATCTGATTGTACTTTCTTGAGTACACCTAATAAATGTCAACTTACACAGTTATACTTCTTTTTTTCTCCAAGATAAGCACGAACTCGTAACACTAAAGCGAAATATAAATCTTCAGAAAAATTTATGCCATACCAAATTAGATAGAGGTTGATTCACTGCAATGTGATTATTTCGAAGTTATGCCAAAATTGTTGGATTCATGAATTGAAATGGCAACGTTTGGCCTCGGGCCAAACATCAATATCTGTGAAACTTACCTGTCGGTTCAACTTTGAAGCCAGGTAACATATCCGTAGAGTTTATCTCGTACTTAGAAAATGGTTTCGTTCTTTACCTGGTTTCTGATATTGGCAAGCGGTATATGTCACGAGCAGTTAAAATCTAATTTTCAGGTTGTCCGAAGTCCGATGACCGAAGTGGGTGGGGGGTAGCCGCCCGCTTGAATGTCTACGCCGGCGGCGCTGGTGGCGACACCGGCCAGATATCGAATTTTGCTATAAACTCAGAGCGGAAATTGATTTCAAGAGTTCTCCGCAATGTTACGTCGGCTGTCAATAAGGCTCCCTATTCAACGATTTATCGCTTCTGACGTAATCTTCGACTCGCACTTAAACAGGTAAATAATTTCACATTTAATCTTAACGGTACTTGTGACACACCTTATCTTTGTCATTTGTCAAATAACAAATTGAGCAGAAGCGATGCTCTACTTTATGTTCAATTGCTCAGCCCTTTCTCTTCCCTTCAATAGCTTATTAGATTTACAGTAACGCACGGTATTTGTCAACGCGTACAAAAAAAAGCAATATCGACGTCTACCAAAGCGAAAACACGACTGATATACGAGTAGATGACGCAAGAAAAAAGCAACGAAGAAAGATTTTTCTATCGAGAAAAAGCAATATGTCGGCGAGGCTCCCGCGGCATATGTTTTGCGGAACTGCGTGTTGAAAAACAGAACTATGCGATAAGTGGTGTGTGGTTCGTTTGAATCAATTCCTAGTTTAACATAACACAACGTGAGTGGTGTGGTTTTTGTCGGCGGTTCCAGCTGACATATGGCGCTAATATGTAACTTGTGCGATTGCCCGAGAGTGATCTATCGTCCATACAACGCCGTGAGTCACTGCTCACTGGTCAGAGTCACCGAGCGCAAACAAAGAGATTGATTTAAATAGTTCGAGTGTCCTTAAAAAGCTGAGTTATTTCTCCTGAAATTAAAATGAACAAGCTCAAAAGTGTCATGTTGAAAATACACACATTAAAGTATTGAAATTAATTTAATTTGTGAGATGTTGTATTGGAATAACTAGTATCATAATAAACCATGTTCAACTGACGTGGAAAACTGGAAGCATAACAAGCCAAAAGTGCAAACGAAAAGTCTTTTAATATTAATTCTATAGAAAACAATTGGTTTTTACTATCTGACGTCTCGTTTAGTTGGAAGAGGAAAATCAAGCACTCGAAAAGTATCTGGAGCACGTTTAGAGTAACGCACCATTTAAAAAGTCAACAGAAAGTCATGGAAAGTACTTTTCTTTCATTGTTTCCGCGTGCGAGAGCCCTCCAGACTGAAGGAAATTGACAATGAAGGTAAAGTTTATCTTTTGCCGTCAGCCGTTTGAGGGGTCGAGACGTGACCCGGCTGCTGATTCCATTACCTACCGCCGCCGTCACCGTCGACAGTGGCAGATTAAAACTCAAATTTTTAGAACCAACGAGCTGCTTATTCAATCGAAAAATCAATCTCTTCTTTTATTAAAAATTGGACCCTATTTATCAAAGGAATTTTTCCTGAATAGGTTATCATTAGAAGCTTTAGCCGTAAGTCCTCTTGTTACAGCCATTCAGCTGTCTTAAACAAGAGGAAATGAAATTTTATTGGTTTCCGACAAGGATTCGGAAGGTTTTGGAGTTAAAAGAAAATCTACACCGTTATCCAAGTAAATAAGTACTCCTAAACGGTTTCAAAATAATGCATAGGGTAATTTTTACATCGTCACTAAATCGCACGGTTGGTGTAATAAGACCACATCTGCAAAATGATAATTTTTCAGGAGAGATTTTTTATGCGTAAATAAGAGGTATAAAATTTCACATAAGTATACATAATTTTATTTCATATAGTTCGTATTATTTTTATACTTTCATATGATAAAAGCATTGTTGACGTATGATCTCATGTGGTTTTATTATACCAAGGTTACGAAGTTTCACAAAAATTGCATTTTTATGTTCGAGTCAATCTCTAAAAATTTTTCGTAAAAGATTTTATATTTATATCATAATCATTATATTCTCTTCGAACTTAAACGAAATTAAACGTTGAAGAAACGTTGCAGTGGCGCGTCTGTGGCGCCACTACTCATTTTCATACAATATTTAGAAGTGTAGCTGCAGCGTCACAGGATCATCACGCGCGCCTCTTGGTACTTGGTGTAACGGGCTGGTGTCCGCAACTCGACGTCAAAGCGCCTATTTTGCGTGTGGCACGCGCGCCTCTTTTGCATACTAAATATTGTATGAAAATTAGTAGTGGCGCGACTGCTGCGACACAGACGCGCCCAAAAATACGCAACTGCAGCGCTTCTACAAGTGTCTAGTTTGAAGACAGTTAGGGGAAAGAGAGTTCTGGACCTTTGCAGAACGGAAGCAATCGAAAAGCGAGCACTCCATTGTCAAAAAGACATAGACGCGCTGTTAGCCGATATCGCTGCCAGTTGGCAGTTAAAAAGAAGGACCGCTCCCCTTCCGATCCTCGTCGCTGTTCCGGCAGTATATCGGTAAGACTCAAAGAACCTCTGCACCCTTTCTATAGTTAAGTGTAGCTTTGAAAAAAAGACTTTTTTTTTAAACAAAGAAACTATATTATACGTTGTACACTTACAAATAACATAAAATGTTGCAAATATTTAATCAGCCAAATAGTTCGCGTAAAATTTTGTCAAAAGCCGTGAGTTCATTCATCGGTAGAAAAATGACATGACTTTCTAAATACTCATTTGCAAATGCGACTTATGTTTAAAATATATGCAAATGTATAATGGGTAAACAATTTCTAGTCGTGTTTTGTGCCATAATTTTGATTTCGTTCTGAATTGGTAGTCCTTTGACTAATTGGTTAAATTCAGTGTATTCCGAAGCTAGAAGAATTTGGTCAGGTGGGAATTTTAGAATGATTCTAACCTGCATTATTTGTGCGGTCTGATTCAAATGTTAGTTCATCTCACATCGTGCCCTGCATGCCCTAAAACCTGCATGCTTGAAGATTTAATGCCGGCTATTAGTGACGGGGTCAGCGAGGCTGAATTCTGGGCTACAATAGAACAAGTATAGTGTATGCCATCTACACGAGAAGAAGAAGAAGTAGGTTTACTCTACTAGCGGAATAGGTTTCCACTACATAAATAAGTAATTTCTTTCAATACGTTATGTATGTGCCAATGCAAAATCGCTGAAAATTACGGACTGGTAATTCCTGACATTATAAAATAAGTTCTAATATAGTTAATAGTCTTTTAGAAACCTGTGTTTTTGCCGATTGAAACCATAATCCGGAAGCTACGTCTAAGCACCTACTTAAAAAGGTCGAGGCGGCGGTTAATGACGAACTTGCGAGCAATTTGCGGTCACACGATAATGTTCTCTATTAGCATATTTATTCGAATGACTTTGCATGCAATTTGCTTGTACTTATTACCTATTTAGAAATCTATAAAGCGTGTTTTTATGTTGGAAAATTAGTATAATTTAAATACATGATTTTAATTAGACACAACACTGACTTGACAGTTCTGACGGGACTTTATTAGCGGTTCTGACCTCGGTGCGTAAACTTGGTAGTGGAACGCCATATTTTGAGGGGAAACTAATACAAGATTCACCTATCACTTTGTCCCACATTCTTCAAGACAGGTGTCGGCACCAGCATGCGAAAAGAGATTATGATCGGCACAGGTGTAAGTAGCATTATGATAACGTAGCACTAACTGGACTGAAAAATTTTGCCGTACCGAAGGAACAGAAAAGTTGTTTTGCCTCTGCTACTACTCTTAATCAAAGTTATTACTACAATTTTGGGTTTCTTTCAATTCTCACGTCTCCCACAGATGAATACAAAATTTTTAAACAAGAGAAACGACATGCCGCGACAATGGTATATTCGGCCGAGGTCAGCGACTAAGTTTTAAGAACCGTCGAACGATACGATATTTATTGTTATTAGGATTAAGTGTTAACATTATTCGTTTCTTTTTTTTTCTTTTAACTTCATTTGCAGACCAGAGCTTAGTAAATACAACATATATATATACGTGTTAAGAGTCTGTTGTCATTATCATTATTAAAAATGTAATTATCTGCTTTTTATTTAATTATGAAAATGAAAAACAAAACCAAAACACATTCTTTTTTATTGATACCAGGTAACGGGACGGACAAGTCGTGCCACTGGCGGTAAGCGACACGCCTGTTCGTAACAGCTGCAGTGCTACTCAGAGCTTTAGATCGCAAGGATCTGACTGGCAATACCACTGTGCCCGTCACCCTGAGACATAAGTAGACAAGTCTCGTGTGCCTGTAACTGCACCAGCACCCTTAATCCTTAAACCCGGAACGCAGCAGTGTTCACTGCTTGGCTACAGAAATAAATTTGGTGGCAGTACTTCTGTGGGCGATTTCGTTCATAAGGAGCTGGAATAGTTAATACACGAGTTGGGATTAGATACTTAACACGTTCAAACAGGCGTACACCACTGGTGAAGTATGGACAGCTGGTCCATCAGGTGTAGTGAACCACCAGTAGCCGCACAACACTAACTTTTGGTATACTAGGAAACCCACGCCGCCATGAGAGAAAGTGCTAAATTTGTACAATTTTTTTAGTATAGCTCAGGAGTTCCATATTGTACAATATAGGTTCATAAAAAAACTGACCTCAAAAGTACGTGGAATTACGTCTATTTGCTAAGTTTTATTGAAATATCCCCTAGTTCGCCACTATACAGGACTTGACACTGGAGATAATAATAATCGGTTCTCACTACTCAAAAGTATATTGAGAAAAAAACGCCTTGAATTGGAGAAATAGCAAAATCAACCATTAAAGTAATTGCTCCTAAATAAAAGTTAGGTGCTATTTATAAAAATGAATCTTCATGCGTGAACAGCCACCCTTAAAGGTGGATGATTTTCTTCAAAATGAAATGGGACCACTATGCAAGTACTACCTTTCTAACAAAAAAGAATCATGTTCACAAATGCCGAAGTTATCGCGTAACATATAGACAAAAAAAGAACATACAGTCGAATTGAGAGCCTCCTCCTTTTTTGAAGTCGGTTAAAAAAAGAATTTATTAAAAAGAACTAGAAATGTTCTTAATAGAAAACCGAGAATAAACATAATCAGAACTGGCAATATTAATTAGAAAGAGATAAAGCACAGATAATTTCCGTGTCCACCGGTACCGCACCCCGCCCCGACACATTTTTTGATTGATGGATCGATGGTACCACCGGTGGCCACGTAAGAACCTTTCCCACTTGACAGCAAATAATCGTAATTTTGTTCCCGCTCTGAACGTGTAAAAACATACAAAGAATTTACTATGTACACTTAATCACGTAATCTGCACAAAAGCTACAAAATCATATTTCAAAAATCATAAAATTGCACAAACGCTAAATATGAAATAGCATTTCGCAAATTTTCACGGCTCCTTGCTTGCAAACTGCACGGATAAAATACACATAATTTATTCAATTTCATTCGAGCTCGGACATTAATCTTCAGCTATACCGCTTTTAGTCGGCTATAGAAAGAATTTGTATCTCCGTATAACTCATTGTATTATTGAAGCCTGATGTAAACAACATGTAGCTACGTAATATACTTGTCTCACCATTCGTGACTGAAATGTAACAGGATAGGTTTTAGGATAATGATTGCGGGGTTTCATGTTCTCATTCATTAGTAAAACGATATTACTGTTTCCACTCATTGGGTGTGCTTGAATGCAATAAGTAGGTTTATTATGTAGTAAATTTTGGTGCTATAAAGTAGTTATTTACGTAGACATGTAATATTGAGTAACAGTAGAGCTCCTTGTGAAAGAGTTCGTCCAGAGAAATACTGGCACCTTAATTATTTAGTAATGTGAGCATTACTGCGTTCCGGTTTTTGAAGGGTAATGGTGCTGGTGAAATTACAGGCACATGGGACTTGTCAAATTATGTCTCAGGGTGACGCGCGCAGTAGCTAGAAGTATGTGTGTGCTTATTAATTTTATAATTTTTGTATATGGATGTAATATCCTGAAATAAATTATTTGAATTTGAATTTAAATTACCACCAGACACACGACTTGTTCGTCCCGTCACTTGGTAGTCTAATGGTTTGACATATATAAAATATATAAAAAAGCCGTGGTATCCTATTGGTTTGACCCATCGCTTCTCGAGCAAAGACGTGGATTCGGATTCGGGCTAACAACAGTCAAAGTCAAATAATCATTTATTCCATAGGTATCATTTTTACACTTAAAAACGTCATTATTAAGCTACTGCACGTTCACTACGCTGTCGTCCCTGAGAAGAACGAGCAAGAAACTCTATTGCTCTTTTCAAATAAACTTAAATGCTATGGAATACACTTTGAATCATATTTGTGTGGAATCTAGACTCTTGTTGTCTTTCCATAGTTCTTCATCTAAAACATACTCTTCAATTTTGTAATATGACTTTTCCATTAAAATACATTTAATGTAACTTTTGAACTTAGGAAATGATAATCTTAATATATTCTCCGGAATCTTATTGCAAAAACGTATACAGTGCCCCATAAAAGAATCGTTTACCTTAGTTAAACGAAATTGTGGTAACACGATTTTGGACTTAGTCTACTTAGACCTAAGGTTAATAATAGGGGTTAAAGTATGAAATTGCCGATTTGTACT
>NW_020653854.1:5459962-5489913 GCF_003589595.1 Hyposmocoma kahamanoa | reverse complement strand
TATTGCAATAAAACGGCAATTTCATACTTTAACCCATTGACTTACAATTATATGGACGTCGGGTTCGCGCTAAAAAGTGTCCGCACTTGTAAGGCGCTAAAATCGTATACAGAGCGCGACACTCCGCTTTAGTCTTCATTTGTTCTACTGACAGCGCGATACTGCGATGACATTACAATTTAAATTTCGGATAGGTTGACTTGGGACATTTTTTTCATGGTTTTTGTATTAGACCCGTCGTCCATTTATTTGTAAGTCAATGCTTTAACCCCTAATATTATGAATATCTTCTTTCTTAATGAAATTATGTATATTTTTTCGGGCATACAAAATATTTGAGTAAATGCACTGCAATGTCACAGTCATGATACCAGTCTCCTTAGACTTTTCTCTAAGAGAAACCCGAGAACCTAAACGGTACACAGAATTAATCGCCCGTTTTTTCAATACAAATATGGTTTGTATATCTGCCGCTTTACACCACATGAGAATCCCGTAGGACATTATACTATGGAAGTAACTAAAGTACACTAGTCTAGCAGTAGCAACATCGGTAAGCTCACGTATTCTACGGACTGCGTATGCAGCAGAGCTTAATCTGCTGGCTAAGGAAGATATATGTGGAAACCATTGAAGTTTACTATCTCAGGTCACTCCCAAAAAGACAGCTTCATTAAGAAAGTCTAACTTTTCTCCATTTATTTCTAAGATTGGACTTATTGATTTCACATTAGGTAATTCAAATTTAACACACTTTATCTTCTTGGCATTGAGCAATAAATTGTTAATATTAAACCAATAAACTACCTTTGAAAGGGTATCGTTAATATTATCATAGTTAATGTGATGTCTGTCTGTTTTAAAAATTAAGAATGTATCGCCAGCAAACAATACTATGTCGCAAAGGTTTGTTTAACAAATAATGATAGATCATTAATATAAATGAGAAATAAGAACGGTCCAAGAATTGAGCCTTGCGGTACACCCATTTTTACCGAAGAACCCAAGGAAGTCACTTCATATATCTCTACTTTCTGAATTCTACCGTTAAGATAGGACGAGAGAAGTTCCAATGCCTTGCCATTTGCTCCGTAATATTCTAGTTTCCTAACAAGAATGATATGGTCCACACAATCAAATGCTTTTGAGAGGTCACAAACTCTGAGGTTTTCGGATTTATGCGAAATTTAATTTAGAATTTACCACGAGCTTTTCGGTAAAGGAAAACATCGTGATGGCACCTGCACGTCGAAGAAGGTTCACAAAGTGTGAAGTCCAACCGACATTGATGGCACTTTTTCAGAATTTTTTAGCAGTATAGCTCCTTGTGAAAGAATTCAAGGCAAAGTACTGCCACGTTACCTATTTCTGCCGCCAAGCGGTAATGTGAACATTACTGCGATCCCGGTTTTTTTATAATGTGAAATGATGTGACGAACGAGTCGTGTATGCCTGGTGCATATATATGCACTCAGAGCTTTAAATCGCAAAAAGTTGATGTGCACTGCCACTGCGCCCGTCACCCTGAGACGTAAGGTGACAAAACTATGTGTCTGTAATTTCGTAAGCAACGTTACTCTTTTCAAAACCGGAACACAGTAATGCCAACATTACTGTTTGGCGGCAGAAACAAGCAAGGTGGCAGTATTTCCTTGGATGAACTCTTTCACAATGAGCTCTACTACTGCTAGTTTTGATGGGTAAGGGTGCTGGTGAAATTAGAGACACATGGGTCTTGTTAACTTATGTGACAGACGCAGTGGCAGTGTCTTTGCGTTTCAAAGTTCTAAGTAGCACTACAAGTTCTATGGACAGACATGTAGGTTAACACCAGGCGCACTACTTGTTCGTCCCGTCACTTAATGTCATAAAAAAAAAGCTGTCGCGTTTTTTTGTAGTGAATCATTTGCAATCAGTGCCACTTTTAGCAAATGTGCAGATAATCGGTTATGTCAAAGCAGGCGAACTTCTTCACTCTGAGTTTCTTCCCCTTTATATGCACACTACATTACTCCAACGGGAGTACGTCTTTTCGTTTGAAAACTGTCACGTAAAAAATGGACTCATCCGTAGAACAAAGGTCTATGTGGAAGATTACTTGTTCTCAGGATATAGTACATTTGGTTCGTTCTTCTTCGTTGTGGATGTCAGAGCGACCGTTGTTCGATTCTATATTTCCGAAACGAAATAATAAGTATAAATTCTCAATACAGCTTTAGATAGAACTTACTTTGAATAACGAAATTATTCTCGTAACGTACTTATTCTCTTTTCGCTATATAATCACATCGGATTCTGTTCTTCGGAAGAGTCGAAACGTGTTCAATCTGCTGGACATGTAACATTTAACATGTTAGAACATCAAATTAATCTATTATTAATAATACACAGAAGTAAAAAAGGAAATGACCAGGATATGGCATTCAAAGAAAGTAGTGATAGTACCTTACTTTTATGTTATTTCAACCACAGGCGTCATCCCCAAACAGCTACACCAGTTATTGCATTCCCTGAATCTCCCACAAAACATCTACCACTTGTTACAGAAGGCAGCCATCCTTAATACTTGTCGCATTGTCAGAAGGTTCTTGCAGATGAAAGAGGACGAAGTAAACTTTTGTTACCCACCACCACCACCCTCCACATAGGCATGCTGCATTTGCTTGATTTCGATCCGCAAGTGTGGTCCAACCAGCTAACAAGCTGAGAAAAATAAACATGATAATAATAATAATAATAACGCACACACTTAACATAGCCTCGCGCTAAGGAAATCCTGTGTCGCGGGTGCCATGGACACACACAAGACAACAACAAATTACACTCAAACTTAAGAGAGAAATAGATGTGGGCGATAGAAATATTTCTTCCCCGTTCGGGAATCGAACTCGGGACCTCTGCGTGGCAGTCCGGTGGCAATCTTAACCGTTCGACCACAGAGGTAGTAATTAGTGTGAACACGCCATGCAAATGACCTATAATCACGGTAACATAGTTACATAAAACAACTGAATAGTCTAGTTAACATAATATAGCATTGCACAGTTTATATATATATATATGCTGTTGACATGTGTTATATGTTGAATAAGGCGTGCTTGTTGACAAATTGTTTTCATATCGAGTTCTTAGGTTTTCGCGATTGTTACACATAGGAAATGAAACTATTTTTCCGGATTTAAATCGCGTACCTTTCGGGCCCTTTACAGGTCCCATGGTCACGGTTAACCTGTAAAGGGCCGCAAAAGTCGGTTTGATTGAAAAAACAAATATACGCGATTTAAATCCGGAAAAATTATTTCATTTCCTAAACTGTTTTCAGTTTAGCGAGAGCAATAAAATGTCTTTTATAAAATGTAAAGCCGGGTACTCATCAACGAGCTGTAGCTGTAACGTGCAGTACAGTATAACGAGGAGCGTAAGTGCCTACCCAGAGTTAACACAAATTTTTACTTCAATGTACTAATAATAAATAAATAGGACTTTGTTCATCATATAAACTATAATATCTATTACAAAGACGTTGAAAAGAACGGAGTCTTAGCATAGTGCTGTTTTCTGTCACCGCCTGTGTTCTCCTGTCGGACACTGTCGTGAGGTGACTACTAAAATTCTAAACAAAATGTTACATGTTAGGTAAGTTATTATTATTGATACAAAGATCAAAGTAACACATATAATAATTATCAACTGGACTGAACTCAAACCAGCGTCTGTTTGTCAAACCGGGGCTACCGTTATAGAGCGAGTCAGCAGACCTAATGATCTTCGTATTGGATTCAATCGGTTTTTTTTTGCCTTAGCGCCACTTTTGAAAAACTTATGAAAGTAATTATTTTTATCAATTTTTTGTTCATACAAATAATAATCAGATATATTTCCAGTACAGAGTACTAAACAAACCGACCTCAAAAGTTTGTGAAATTACATCTATTTGCCAAGTTTTATTGAAATTGGTTACCGGAAAGTGCTCGAAACCGGATTCATCCTCTAATTTAGAGGTGGAATATTTTCTTTAAATTTAAATGAAACCAATACTGAGGTACCCTCTTTCCAACAAAAAAGAATTATCAAAATCGGTTTACAAATGCCAGAGTTACCGTGTTATATACGTAAAAGAATACATTCGAATTGAGAACCTCTTCCTTTTTTGAAGTCGTTTAAAAATAATAACAAAGTAGGAAATATTGTCACAATAAAATATATGAATATCATGATATTCAATAAAATAAATATATCGCACAGTCTAAGTAAGTCTAATCATATACAGCTACTAAACACTATTCCATACCTTTCAGTGTTTTTTGACAAAATGCTAAAGAGCATTCGACTAGAACCTAACTATGTAAGCGCTGATGCTCACGTCAATCTGATTATTCGCTAGAACCTGCCCTGTGCGTACTTATGTACCTATACTTGATGCTCTTTCAAATGCAAATATACGAGGGAACACGGTTCTGTTCAGTCTCAAAGTCTCCTCACACTCTCCCCAAATGGATGACACGAAACACCTTTCAGATAAGGCACACGATTGGATTCTATTAAGCGTTCGCTGGAAGCGACTTTCGAGTGAAAAATTGGATATTGATGCCCAGTTTTTATGACAATGCGAAGATGCCTTGGTAAGGTGAGAAGGTAGTTGGTGAGGTGTAGTTACTATAATGTAGTAAAAAATGAATATTAACAAATCTAGCTTAGTGCATATTGACCCTAATCGACATCTTAGAAAAAGCACCCAAGGCGTTATTGGGAAAACTTTGTATGCGGGACAAAACAGTTTAGTATGCTTACAAATGACGGATAATTTATGTACTAGAACCGGCAAAAAGCACAACAGACGAAAGGATTGCATTCCCTCTCAATAATAACACATAATTGCAACTACCAAAACAAATTAAAACCCTATGCTGGGTCAGGGTTAGATAACAGTAACACGAATAAATAGAGAACTATTATCTAAATCTTTACCATATTAAGACTGTTTATAGATATAACAGTTTCAAGGCGTATAAAGTGTTCTCCTTGGGATGAAACTCTCTACGTGGCACTACCCAGAACACCCAGACTGGAACCAATTTAAAAAATATCATTTCCTAAATTGGTCTACAGAGAATAAAACCCGGGACCTCCTGATCCAAAGCATATTGCAAAAATATCATAAATTGTGATATAGAAATATGAGATACAAAAAAAATAATATTTATATCCTCTATACATCATCTCTTGGGCACAGGTGTTCAGTCATAAACTGAAATTGAGTGTCATGGTGTACGTCTGCATGCCTATGGCAAATTCCGCATATGATAAATGGAGTGTCGACACCCCTAACTCAATGTCAAACACTGATCTTTCACCTTAAGTTATTGTGTTTGACACGAGATATTACATTGCTTCTAAGTTTAACCACGTATTTTAACCCTTACGCTTTCCATACTTTTGTGTATAGATCTCCTTTGGAAAGCGTAATTATCATCATCATTATGTACTATTTCATTTGATAAATCGTTTTAATAATAAATAAATAAATATTAGATAACATCACATACTTTGCTCCGATCCCAAAGTAAGTAACTAAAGCATTTGTGACATGGAAATCGGAAACCAGCAGTACCACAAGCACCTAGACCCGAGACAATACAGAAAACTTTTCTTTATTGACCCGGCCGGGGATCGAACCCGGGACCTCAGAGATGGTGACACCATGAACACAGGTATGTAAGCCTATTATAGTTGCCTAGTGTAGTTTATTAAAAGAAACTTTATTCAAAAAATACCGGATCTGTTTTTTAAATTAATTATCGCGATTGTTAAATAACTGAATTCCTGTGCTCTGAGTTTCCAATAACACAAGAAACAAGTAGAAAAATCTTATTAAGGATCGCTATTTAATAAAATAGCATAAATTCCTGTTGCCCAGGCATAAAATAGTGCTTGGAATTTTTTTAATGTTATATTTCCTAGTATTCAAAGTGAAAATCGTGCGGGCTTCTGTTGTAAAACATATTTAACACTCCAACTATAGACGTCTGTTCATACAGTCCAAAACCTCGTGTTAAAAGAGTCCGTTTATTCTTCCATACAACTTGGCCCAAAACATGTACCTCAAGTTCTATCACTTTTATAGAACTTATTGATCACTTCTATACCTCAAAATTATCGTTCGTATATTATGAATGACTGTCAACCAATGAATAAAAAATGTCAATCATTGCTAGCAACTTAATAATTGTATACTGGCAGTCTTTGCTTCAAATGTATTCAGCTATCTGGATTATTAAAACAATTTTTTTTTAAATCCGTATCGATTCGCGTCTCTGAAGTATTACATAAACGTTTTTTATCTAAATCTCTCACTTTTCCCAACCCAACCCAATTCTTGTATTAGCGACAGTGACAGCTGTCAAATCACGACAATATACGTTTCGTCGATGTTTCCTATACAATTTTAGAATTTTTCTGACATATAAACATCGGAACACAGTTTGGGCCAAAACTGAACAACTCCTTTATCGCTCTAATAATTTATTCAATACATTAACCTCTTATTGACTATTTGTGTCAATCAATAATTCAAATCTTTTCAATTAACAATCTGGGTTAGTGCCAATACTTGTGCTATGGGTCACAGAAAATAAGATCTATTAACAGCACAATTTATTCATAAATATTATTAAATATCGATCTTCGTCCTTATTTATTTCATATAAAGTTCAACACAATATGCTCAAAATAGCACGAGGCAAATATATTTCGCGTATTGTTTTGTACTAAATTTCATTGAACAACGACGACTACTAATTGTGTGTGAAATGTTTACTTGAGCATTTTACAGCCTCGTCTGAGCTACCTTATATGTTGGGCGCACTATAAGTTACTACTATAAATGGTCAGAAATGAATTTATTGTTTCTCAAAATATTCTTCATTAGCATTAATGCACTTTTTCATACGAATGAACCAATTTTGAAAACATTTATGCCACTCCTGCGTGACAATCTCTGAAACATATTTTTCATACTCTTCGACAGCCTCTTCAAGTGATGTAAATCGTTGACTGCGTAACTGGTTCTTAATTTTTGGTAATAAATAAAAGTCACAAGGTGCCAGGTCGGGACTGTACGCGGGATGGCTCATAAAGTCAACGTCGTTCACCTTCAACAATTCATTTGTCTGTCTGACCGTGTGAGAACTGGCATTATCGTGATGCAAGATGATACGGCGTTTACGGTTATTTTTACGGAGTTTGTCAATAACTTCCGGCGAACAAATGGTCGTGTACCAGTCACTATTCACGGCACAACAATTCTCCAAAGCAACAGTAGCCACGTGTCCAGTTTTTTTTTTAAAAAAGAAGCAATCATCCGCTTAGAGGCATTTTGCACGTGCGCCACTTTGGTTGGTTTCGGCTCATCTGGAGAGACCCATACGCTCGATTGCTGCTTTTGGGATTGTAACTATAAATCTAAGTTTCGTCATCTGTTACAATATCCCACACCAAATTTGACGCCCTTTTGTTGAATCTGGTAAGCATGGCATTGCACCAAGTGACACGATCCGTTTTTTGAGCCTAGGAGTGTAGGATCCACCGAGAGCACAACTTTTTCACACCCAAATATTTGTGTAGTATTGATTGTATTTGACTCATGCCTATGTCTAAAGATGCCCGAATCTCATGGTATTCACATGCCTGTTTGTTTTATTGATATGGTGCACAGCATCGATGTTTTTGTTGTTTACAGCAGTGGGCGAATCACGAAATCCGTCACTAAGATACACACGACCGCGTTTGAATTCTGCAAATCAGCTATAAATAGTCGTCTTACATGGTGCTTCATCGCCAAAAGCAGTTTGAAACCAAGCGAAGCTCCACTGAGCTGTTAAATTACACTTCGTAGAAAAACATACTACGAAAATTTTCACGAGTTAAATCCTTGGTGATGTAGACAACCGATTTCTAAAATGACGCCACAATGTAAAAACAAGTCAGATGAAACAAACTGTATTCTACAGCCAGAGAGTTCCAGTTTCAAATGTTCTAATTACTTTTTAAATATTGTTTATGTAAGTGGCCAGTTCCGAAAACTTACAGTGCACCCTATGTATTTACTGTTTAGTTGGAATTTAACAGTTGAGTTTCAGCTTTTCACTTTGTACTTTGTACTGCTCTTATCATAAGTGGTATAGAGTTCTATTTCAGGTATGTGATATTCAAACCCGAGCGTGTGGTTGGAATTCAGCCGAACTTACTATTTTCACAGAATTATAATAATTTTAGTACAAAGGAAAATTAATAACAAAATGCCGTAATTGGAAAATACTTATCCTTATTACTAGAAAAGTCAGTCTCTACAGTTACAAACTACTGGAATGTAATTACCCTCTATAGTGCTCCGTTTCTAAGTAGAGCTCCAATAGAATAAGTTTTGGAAAACAAATTAGTGAGAAGGTTGTTCGTCGTGTACAAACTTGGTTAATAAGTTGGCTGTGTTCTTTCCAAGTTACCTTTATGTTCTTACTATAAGGCTAGCTTTACTGTTTGTGAAGAGAGAAGTCGTGACTCAAATAATCGATAAGCTGGCACTGCAAATGCAATAAAGCTTCCATTATTTGTTATGCTATTTATTTACTTACTAAAAGAGACGAACGAACATATCTTTTTTTTATAATATTAAGTGACGGGACGAGCAAGTCGTGCTCTTGATGGTAAGCTACATGCCTGTCCATAACAGTTGCAGTGTAACTCAGATCTTTAAATCGCAAAGATCTGAGGCCGTCTGCGCCCGTCACCCTGAGACATATGTTGACAAGTCCCGTGTACCAGTATTTTGCTAGCTCCCTGACCCTTCAAAACCGGAAGGCAGTAATGCTAACATTACTGCTTGGCGGCAGAAATATGTAGGTAAGGCGGCAGTACTTCCCTGGACGAAGTCCTTCACAAGCTCTAAATAATATCTAGGAGATGATCAACAAGGATTCTTCCAATTCCTCTTCCAACCAAAATTATCTTCACAAAGATATCTTCATTTTCAACTCAGCTACACGAAAAAGCTGTCCAGTAATCTGATAGTACACTCAGCCAAAGATCCAGCTATACAAATTGTCAATATTTTAAACTACAAGTTGAATCGCCATGTATATATAGTTTAGAACAAAACATTTTACCGTATCGCATATTTTCAGCTGCGATCCATTATATTACTAATGTATATACGTTTTTCTTTATAATAGAGACTTCTTTTGTAACAAGCCGCCTTTTTTACCGCCAACATGCGATTCTAAGAAAAGTGATATTAATAAACTCATCTCAAATGCAACCAAGATCTATCATAAGCTCTGACTTAAGTCAACAGTTTTTATTATTAAATGTCATTTGAGTGCACATAAACTACAACTTATTGATCGTCAAAATATACGCAAGTCCCAATCTATCAAATGCAGATTCGTGGTCACTTGAGATGGTATTATCCAACGCCGATGATTATGGACCAATTAATACAGGACAGCTTGAGATGCATCTCGACATCTGAGAGATATCACAGCCGATACGCACTTAATACCGGATTTAGGTGTTGTTTATTAATATGTGTCTCAGTGACACTTGATGTCTCGCTGCTCATGTGTCCGTTCTGCAGTGTGGTGACGCGATGGTCATCACTCTGACAGGAAGCTAGAGTCCCACCTCTTACTAAACTATTCACTTTGTCAGTACTAAATTGCTTAGTTTTAAGTCGGCGTTAACTATCACATATTTTAAACTTGCGTTTTTTGTGATCACACTTAAAAAAAAAAATAAGTAATATTTCATAAAAGCCATAAAATATTTTGGAACATAACACTCCATGATGTCAAATGTTTTAATAGGAAAAATACATTGACTATTCAACCATTTCATTTCATTCAAAGTTTACGTAACCATTGTGATTGTAACGTGTACAGTATTTTTGCAGGCAACTGTACGTAAGTACTCACCAGACTACGGTTCGAAACTGTAATTCAAATGAATTGAAAATCTATTCCACCTCTTTTCGATACTACCCTCGAGGCAAAAAAGTTAAAACTGCCAATAACATTATAGCTAGTTTGGTATTTCAATTTCTTTTTGTATGTTCCAGCTAAAAATATATATTCCTACGAGGCCAATGTTCAGAAAATGTTTCTTGACTTGGATTTTAAATTCACCGTATATAAAGCTTAAGGTTATTATATTGTAGTGATTATTCAGGATTGACGCATATTTAAGGCAAATCGTAAATTTATTTGGTCTGCAGTTGACATCAAAAATTGCTGTTTAAAGAAATTCCTCAAACAGAATTCTATTGCGCGTTCTGTTTCGCGTTCTGCGATCTGCTCTGCATTCCGCGTTTCGCATCCTATGTTCCGCATTGTGAGTTCTTTATTTTATATCTATTGCTTACTAAAGAACGCAGGCCAAGGCATCGTTCAAAGTATGAAACTTCAGTAAACAGAAGTGAATTTACAACGCGTGAGTGGGTAAACGCCTCAAATATAGAGATTCTCTTAGTTATAGAAAAAAATAAAAGTTTAGGCCAAGACGTTACACTATTAGAACGTTCAGAAACATTATGTTACAAATTTAACAATATTATTTGTAAAGATTGTTTAAAAAGTTTTGAACAGCAACTTATCTCTTACAAAAAAAAGTTATATCTCAAACATATTAAAAAGTTCTCACCGGACACGTCCTTTCATAGCTGTATAAAATTATCCAGAATAAATATAAGCGTGCATAAAGACCACGTGCTACGCTCCTGACACGAGTGTGTGTCAAGAGCATAGCAAGTGTAGGAACGTAGCATAGTATAATCACAGTAAAGAAGTATATTATGACAAATAAATATGGTAACCAAAGATGGGCAAGTGCCCAGGTTTTATGACCAGGCGCTTTGTCGACGCCGGTTTTTAATCGGGTTAAACCCGCTAACCGAAATCGAGAGCAAAAACAGTTTACAACTTAATATTTGTAAATCGAGTTTTGTTCAAAAGTATTGTTGAAATTCATTGAAATTACAAAATGTTTATTGGTTGCTTACACGAGTATTTACGTAGTCTGTGGTTGCTTATATGTCTGGCCTTTCTATTGAATCGATTTACTTGAAAATCACATTGAAATTAATTGATACAAAAACTCGTCATCGTGTACGCTTCAATCGATTTTCATAAAAACCTAATCGTAATGTGTATCCCTAGTAGTAAGTGAGAGTTCACAGAATTGCAAGGTGGGTATCGTATGCAGTTGCCTGTTTTCCGTCTAAAGAAAAATTTTTATGTCGCAAGTTCTTCAAATATCGAATTCGCTGTTTCTTGCCCAGAGCGCCGGGTTTTCCGTTAGTTAAAACCGCTAGGGTAAAAACCCGGTTAAACCCCGGGCGGGTTGATTGGACTTTAACTTACAGCCGACCTCTGATGGTAACTCCATACAAAGTAACAGCGCGTCTTGTCTGTTTGCAAACCCGTCGCGCGCCGTGTACGGATGCACACATTCGCATAATAATAAAAGGCACGAGTGACTATCAACGCTATACAACGCGAGATTATGCGAACGTGTACGTTAAACACGCATATAACCCACACTGCTACGTTTGTACAGAGTTACCATACTTGTCTTATGAACGTAGTCTATGCCTACGTCATTGGAAGACGGACATGAGTGTGTAATTTAAAATTGACAATAAAATCTAAAAGTGACAAGCTGCTGGTAATGCCGATTGTGATAAAATATGTAATAATCGGTGGATTGTTTACCCCTCAACTTGCCAACCAAACGAAAAGCTACAATAATGCCATCCAATATTCACTTAGGTACGTACGTCTGTAAATAATTAGTGAGGCAAGTGAACAAAAAGCGAGCAGAGGGCATAATTACGAGTTGAAAACTCAATAATAACTCGTGTAACCCAACATTGCAACTAATTGATTTCGTAAAGTTGTTTTATTTAATTGCTCCCAGCGGCCGCCTCCCAAGTTTTTATTGACTCACTCGCAGTTCCACTTATTTTGGACGGATTCAACCTAAATCAATTCTGATTTTCTCTATTTTCGGTGTGCAGTGGACGGCAGTTTGAATAAACTTTACCTAATAACAGGATAGTTTTTAATAGATGTTAACACTTTTACATGCTTCGCAGCAGCAACAGTAATTGATGGTATCTGTTGGTGTTCGTTTTGTAAATTTTTAACGGTCTTTTTTACAGTCAGCCAACAGAATTATTTGCTGACAGTTATTGCAAACGGTGAACAAAAAGTGTAATAAACAGTTTTAGTAGATCCTTGTGAAAGAGCTCGTCCAGGGAAGTACTGCCACCTTACCTATTTCTGCGTCCGCGTGACATTACAGGCACATGGGTCTTATCAACTTATGCAGTGTCGGGCGCAGTGGCAGTGCCCCTCAGATCTTTGTGATTTAAAGCTCTGAGTGACACTGCAACTATTACGCTATTACGGACAGGCGTATAGCTTAACAACAGGCGCGCAACTTGTTCACCCCGTCGATTAGTACTATAAAAAAGAGGTTTAAAACTGTAGTGAAACAAAAAGTTTATGCTAAAGGTTTATTACACAGCTTCTGCGTACTTGGATGACAAAAACCCGTGGTATTGACCCGTTTAGCTCTTGCAGGTAGTCTCGACTTAAGATGTTTAAATTAGATGTTGTAAAGATAAAGAGATTCAAATGTATATTTACGCTAGAGTTTCTTGCTCATTCCTCTCAAGGGAATCTGCCTTATGAATGACCAGTAGAGTTTAATCAGTATCACGATTTCAAGTGTAATTTGCTTATCAGTGAAATAAAGATTATTCATTTGACTTTGATTTTAAAGACAATTTAAGAAAATTTCAGATTTTTTTAAAGGTATCTATGGGTAATAATTTTATATAACTAATTTTAAAAAACAAGTTCTGCTTCTCGTTTGACAGTATTGGATTCTGTTTATTTGAGCAGCCAGTATGTAGAAAAAGTGGCTATTTGCCTGAAAGTTTGATTTTGGGTGGGTGTCACTGTGGTATTTTATATAGCTACCTATGTACAAAGCCATGTAGTGGTATTTACATAATCTCGTAATTCTACAGATTTCTAGGTTCTTAGTCATCAATAAGTAGAATTTTGGTTAAAATGTGATATATGATGTGACAGATGTGATATATGATGTGACTGATGTGATATATGATGTTCCTTTATTGTCTAAAGAGAAAACCCGACAATTTGTACGTTTATAGCACGCAAACTTCAACTATGAATATCCTGACCACAAAGGATAGGTTTTGCAATGAGATATATTGATTTTCACGTTTTAATATTAGCCCAAAGCGCTTTGTTAATTCGGCGCCGGGTTTAAATCGGGTTAATACCCATTAATGCCCAAAATCGAGGGCAAAAGCGATTACTACAAAATATTTGTTGTAAATGGAGTTTCTTTCAGATTTCATGATATTATTATATACATACAGTTTTCTGATCTAGATAATTCGATTTGCCTACGTATTGAATTGGTTCGCTTGAACATCGCATTGAAATAAATCGATACAAAAAATTGTTATATCGTATCTGTTATATCGATTTTCGTAAAAATCCTCATCCTTAGTAGTTATTAGAATCCACAGGATCGCAAGGTAGGTATTGTGAGAAGTTGCCTCGTTTTCATCTAAAAAACATTTTTTACATCAAAATTTGTAATATAAGTATGGAATTATTGTACCAAATCCCGTGTTCGATGTTTGCCCACGATTTTTGGCAGAAATGGATTAAAACCCGGTGCTTTGGGAAATAAACCGTTTAAAGCCCAGGCGGATTGATTGGGTTTTAACCATAGATTTAGTATATAGGTACCCATAGATTGGCAATGCAAGTGAAATATGTATGTTAGAGCGAGATGGGTAGACGAGACCACTTCATTATACGCTATGAGCCTGAATGAACCTAGGGTCAGCTGACAACGAAACAAATTTCATTTATTTTTGAAAAATAATTGGTTTTAAAATGTGAAATGGACGTTTATTAGTCATGGTAACGTGTTCAGTGCCCGGATGTAACTCATCTAAAAAGGAAAACTCGCAGAATTGTACATTTCACATGTAAGTACTATTTAAATTTTTAGCTGTCTAAAAGCACTACCACAAAAGATTTTTACATAAATATATCCGTAAAATTATACCATTCAAGTGCATTAAGAATCCAAATGTATACGAATTCAATTAAAAAATATATCAAATACTTCAATTTCTGAAATTCATAACCTCACTTTCATAGAGATTGACGCAATCGATAATATGTTATCGAGATGTCATTAACTGAAAAAAAGAAAGGCAAAGGCGTGTCTTGCATACAGCCGAAATCATTTTCATACCTAATATTATTGAATCAGAAATTTCTGGTTTTAGTACTTTAAATTTAATTAATATTGCATTAGTGCATTATTTTTTGTCTACATTAAAACGAAAATTTATTTAAAAAATAATAATAATAATAACGCACACACTCAACATGGCTCCGCATTACGGAAACCCTGTGTCGCGGGTGCCTTGGACACACACACAAACAACCACAAAATTACACCCAAACTCACGAGAGAAATAAATGTAGGCCATACAAATATTTCTCCCGATCCGGGAATCGAACCTGGGACCTCTGCGTGGCAGTCCGGCGTGGTAACCGTTCGGCCACTGAGACAGTTTTAATAGCGTAGTTGACGCACCCATTTTTTTATGTTAATTATTGTTGTTGATTCAGATTTCCTCAAAACATTGAAGTTCGACAGAAATGGCTTATAATGCTAAAGTGAGAAGACTGGGTTCCCAAAAAGTTTTCAAAAATATGCAGCCCTAAAGGAAAGCATTTGAGGAAAAATGCTTTTCCCTTAGAGGCAAGCAAAGAGTAAAGCTACGTTCTGGTTCTGTACCCACATTATTATATATATGAAAAATATTATATAAAAAAATTAATTTTGAATTTAAAGGTACTATTGGGAGGGAACGTTCTCAATTTTGAAATATAAATATTTTTAAGTTAATTAAATTTTTATTGAATTGATATTCAATAATTTTTTGTGAAATGACTCCACTAGTTTGTTATAATTATTAATACAAAGATCGAACACTTGCATACCGTGCCAGACGCTATACCAACTAAGCAACGGAACGAACCAATGGACCTCACGAATTTTCCTATGTGCTTGCGTCGTGTCTTTGTACTTGGTCTTTCAACGACTTTTTAGTCGTAGCGCCATCTATGAGAAATCTTTAACAGATTTATCACCCAGTTAGTACCTTTACAGCTACCAGTCCTGGCGAGAGATGTCGCTATTCACTTAGTTGGTATAGCGCCTGGCACGGTATGCAAGAAGACGTCGGTTCGAATCCGACCGGATCGAAGGAATTTTTTCTGAGTGTTTTTTCTGAGTGTTCGATCTTTGTATTAATAATTATTTTTTAAGTTGTTTAAGAAAATAGACGAAAATTGATCATTCCCCCCTTTACCTTCGAAACTACTGAGCCTAAAGTTTTGAAAAAAATACAGAAATAGTCTTTGAATCTCTCACTATTGTGCGAATAAACCTATATTTGCTGTTGGAATCTATTGAAGAACATATTCTTCAACTAAAATATTAAGTTTGTACGGAAACCTTTCCGCGCGAGTTCAACTTGCACTTGGCCGGTTTTTTGGCTCTATTACTTATCTACAAATTCACTGCCGTGATGCACTTCTATGTCATCATATCACACAATAATTATAATAGTTATATTTGTTTGTAGGTTGCGGTCGTCAGCTTTGTTCGCGGCCACCATACTATCGTGCCGTAACTGATCATTGGTCTTATCACCGTTTTCTAGAGCCACAGTGTTATCTTGGGTAAGTCCCCATTGTTTACCTACCATCCTATGGCACTGCCAGAAGGTGATAGTAGCTTTCTTAATTTTGTATTGAATCATTAATTAATTAGTTTGGCTCGGCGTTTTGCGATAAGACATTTTGGTGAATACGACGAAGTGAAATGCCGGTGTAATATGTTAATCGATATTAAAGTTAAATCAGTGGATGGCGCAACACTATTTATCTTGCACACATGCACATTATACTCACACAGATGTATTTTTGTTTTGATCTCGTCTCCAATACTTCAGGACCGATCTATGGATATACTAAATCTATGGTTTTGACCCACTGCCATAACCATCTCTGGGTAGAACCAATTAGAAAATGATATTGAAAATCTAGAAACAAAAATCGTGTTACATGGTAATTAAAGTTTGGGGGAATCTGTTGAAAGCTACAAGACCGGCTGTTGAGGCGATCTTTACAGGAAGTTTATGTCCATCAGTGGACGTCTATCGGCTGATGATTAAATAGAAATTTAAATCACGACGAGTTGTAAAAAATATTGTAGAACGTCGACCTTTCCAAGAAACGGGACATTTATTCAACCAACAGGTACCGAGTAAATATTAACTACGAAATATGCTAACGCTGATTACTGTTTGCCGAACCCTTCAACTTCTATTTTGGGGAAATACCCACTTTCCTTAGGCATCACGTTCAATAAACGTTAACTGTTGGTTCAGCTCTTAGAACAAATTACTTCGGTTTAGTTCGAGCACCTGCATATTATTTAATGGTATTTTTTCTTTTGTGTATTTTCCAAGACACTCTGAAAGGTGGTTTTTTTTAAACGTTCTAAAAGCGTAAACACCTTTGTATTGTTTGCTTTTACTTTGGATTCTTTTATTTCCACCTATCATTTTTGCGAGTTCATTTGTCGAAAATAAATGGCGGAAAGCCTTTGAAAATAAATGGGCTGTTAAGCATATCGTTTAATCCAACTTTAATCTTAAAGCAAAGAATGTATGGCTGACGTATTTTTTCGTAACTAACGATATAAATCAATAAATATTATTCTTCAACTCAAAACATACAACATATAGTATAAAATAATTGTTTAAAGTATATGGAAGAAAAGGTAAAAACTTCAGCAATTTGCTGGTTTTCAATCTTCATATTAGCATTCACTGCTGGAGACAATGTAGCGTGTAGAGACGGGTATCTTTACGATTAAATATTACATAGATAAGAGAGTGCCTTACACAGTATATAGAATATTTACTACAGAATTAACAATTATTTAACCTTCAAGCCTCAAAAACTGTATACAAAGAATACAACAAGCAGAGAACGGATTTAGAGTTCTAAGTCTAATATAATTTAATTTATAATTTCTAATGACACCTTCGACCAACAGCATGATATCTTTTGTTGATTTAGCAGCCATTCTTTACATTATAGAGATCTGCACACTAAACAATTCCATACCATAACCGTAACGGCACGCGCAAAAAAATATTCTTTTTTTTTTAAATTTTTATAGTATTTTTTTTATTATTATTTACTAGACCGGTCCATCGCCGACAACCCTGTAGTATAGTGGGCATTCGTGTCTTATACGTTCATAGCACGTTCATGGCATGGTCCGGGGTAGTGGGTTAAGACTTTTACACTTGAAAGTTTATAAATGTATATATAGTATGTTTATTGATTACCTGATTTCGGTAGTAAACGGCGGGCAAGCAGCTTTATTTATTATTAATGACGGTTTTATAAGCTTTATTTCACCTTTTGGTAAAGGAAAAGAATACAAATTATAAAAAAATCTTTATTTACCTTTACTACATAGTTTAGTTTTGTGTTAATGTTAAGTACGTAAAGTACTTTATACTCAATACTAAGGGTACAGAATAGAATATAATTTATTTGCTTTAAATGGGGTGGGTAAATTATAAATATTGGTGGTAAAATTATTTGGAGAACTTAAACCTATTTTGCCTTAAATAAGAGCACGCAAATAATGCAATTTATTAAGAAATTGATTGAACTAAAACAAGATAATATAATTATTTAAAGATTAATGTGTAACAATACGAAACACCACTTCTTGCACTATTCGTTTATTCGTAATATCAATCCAAAAATCTACAATACAACTAATGTCTTACCCTCAGATTACAAAACAATAGGCAGATGGAGTATACGCAACAAACGATGTGATTTCATTTATTGTGTGCGTGACAACTAGGAGGGGGCGCTGTAGAGATATACGCACTTGTGTGCGTGTAAGATTGCCGGATGCACCGAAAAAACTCCCTTTTTTTCTGTTGCTTTCTATAATACATGTGTTACAGACTGGAAATGTTATTTTGCAATATGGTACTTAAGTAGTATGAATGAATTAATTAATTGAAAAACTTTGATAATTTAAAATCTTTATTACAATCACAGTTACATAATATCATAATACTCTTAGTATGTACACGTTTTTTTATAATACATCGAGCGTTCGTTTCTGATTTTAATATATAGTGCAATCGCACCATTATACTTTTCTATTAATATTTTTATTAAATTAACTTTGTAATCAATTCCATTGAAGATCATCTTCTAATTAGACAAAAATTGATTTCCAATGAAACTCTTTGGAACCTGTGAAATTATGTATAAATACGTAATAATGACTTTTTATTTTGTATATTTTGTATATTTCAAAATCACTCTGCTTATGACATGTGCACACAACAATGAATGTTCTCTGTATATATATATTTTCTTTTGTGTACATTATGGCTATTAGACATTGGTTTGAGAATATTTTAGGAAAATCTTACCTAAAAACAGTTTTAGACCGCTGTAAATGAACCAGCCTATTCTATATAAAAGTATAAATTAATCGATGCTCCTATCACCCGTGCATATTCATCTAATTTAAGGAAACTCATTTCGATATAAACTGGCAACACATACGAGTTTATGTCGAGATTTTGTGTTCCGAGCGAATCTCAAAATATATTGGGTAAATAAATTACAATATAGTTAAATAATCAATAGTTCCCTGTGAAAAGATATTCTATTTTATTTTATTTTTTGTTTTTGGGAACAACTTTTGCAATGTTTAAAGACACAAGATGGCATTTTTAAACATAAAATAAATACTCAGTCGTGACGTGCAAACAGTGCGACGCTGTGCTTAGTACTGACGCGAGTTTGTATTCGCTTTTGAATTTGTATTTGCTTTGGTGGCTTCACTTTCGTGTTCACCGCGCTCCATCTGCCTATTGTTTTGTAATCTGAGATCTTACCAATATCACAGTTTTTTTAACTACCCCTACCCTACTACCCCACTATTCAAGAGAAAAACGACAAATCAAATCCTGTACTTAACACTTATTAGACTAAACATTTGTACTTTAAAACCACAGTTGAATTTACTTATAGTAATAAGGATAATATATAATGAACAAGATGTATAATAATTAATGAACAATAATAAACAGGCTGTATAATTAAGTTCCTAAACGTTAATATTAACATCACATGGCTACTTATGTCCTATACTCATGACTTGTTCAAATCAACAACTGTACGCATTATCTTCAATATTATGATTATAGTACATATGTATACATTGCATGATTAAAATTATAAATGCTAAGAAATATATGCATCGGTTTGAAATCAATCACCTTTATATTTGAAAAAATCGTCAATCGAGTAGAATAACTATTCTAGAAGCCAAGTGCAATTATCTTTTAAATCTATCCAAAGGAAGGGATTTAAATCGATCCGATATTTTGTTAAAAACTTTTCCACACATTGCATAGCAGCTAATTTGGAAACGTTTCGTGTTAGTGATTGTGCCAAGTATCACTTTGTTTGGGTTTCTCAGATTTCTAGCAGTTTCCTTTGCTAGTACAATTTTTTGTTGATTTCTGAATCTTACAAATATACCAGCTTCGAATTCCTGCAAGGTATACAGAAATTTGTAATTTCTGCTAACTCGGTCAGTAGCTCTGTTGTGGTAACAGATGCTGGTTTGAGTCCAATCAAATCGAAGGTTTTTTATGCGTTCTTCGATCCACGATTTTCGATTTCGATCGAAAAAAGCCGTGATAACCTAATGGTTTGACCTCCCCGGAGTCCGGAATTTATGTACGAAATTTAATTTGAAATTTATCATGAGCTTTTCGTTGAAACCTGCACGTCGAAGAAGGTTCATAACCCTCGGAAAACGTGTGGCCTAAACCCTTGCCTGAGAGGAGACCCGTAGACTGCCGAGACTGCTGGGCAGCAGTGAGATATATAAATGGGTTGATGATGATAATGTTCGATCCTTCTATCAATTAAATAGTGGAGCATTTTCACAAAAACTATATAAATTGATATTCATGGTAGTAAAAACATAATATTCAATAAAATTCATATTTTAAGTACTTTATTTTACATCTCTTTAAACCTCTTTCTGTCATATATTTTTGCCTAGGAAGTACTTAAAGAGTTCAATTAATTATATTTAATATTTAGTTGTTTTTGAATAGTTTTGCCTAACTGTAATTTTGAATGTATTTCATCCTCTACAGCCCTGTGCCGTCAAGTGGACTATAATAGTATATTATCGCAGAAGCCCCCGGGAACTAAGGGATTACTGGAGTAGTATGAGTTACAAGGCCGAGCGCTGGTGAGGTCTTGTGTTAGACATGTCAGGCAATCCCCGTTCTTGCCGAGGAATATGTACAACCTTTCTTGATAAATGCAAGGTAATTTACGTAATATATATTCACAATTTTTTTAAAGTATTTTTCTAACCGAAGATCGTATTAATATAATTTTCAGGTTCAGGTTAGTTTTCTCTACCTAATTTCAGTAACTCGGTGGCAATTTTAATTATTTAAATATTCTAGAATATCATCATGAAGTACTCAAGTGTAATATCATGAAAAATTATTTGATATTTGGTATGAGAATATGGTATGGTATGGATATATGGTATGGGGGCGTGGTTCGTGTCGCCTCGATATGGCCATTTTGACCATATCGAGGTGACACGCCTACAAACATCGCCACAGTGACATGGCGATCGTTGTACATACAAGATCTCCCGTAAAACGGGTAATTGCCAAGTTGTATCGATACACCTTGTAAAAATTGGAGTAAAAACAAAAATTTTAACACCAGTGAGATAACATTCCACCGGCTATTTGCATTTTTTAGTTACTATTTCTATTATTATTCAATGTTTTCTTTTTTCCTCCATAGAAACTTCTATACTCAAATATAGTGATGTTCATTTACGAAGACTGATGTTTATTGACAATACATTTTTACTGAAACGTTTGAATTTCTTACTATGATTTTTGTAATTAAAGTCCTTAAAATATCGAAGCGAAAAGCATTCACATTAAATTGATTTCCTTTATTTTATTATTATTACTATTACTAAACATTTTATTTCGAGTAACTTTAACACAACTCATATTTCGGACAAACGTTTCAATTTCATGTCAATTTGGATGTTGCTGTTGCTTGAAGAAAAATTTATGTGTTTTAGATATTTAAAATATTTAAATTCATCTCGTAGAGTTAAATGTAGGCTCTGGGCATTTTGGAGGGAAAAGTGTCGTTTTTATTTTGATTTTCAATTATTTTGTGAAATCTAGTTTAAAGTGGAATAGGATAGTGTTATTGTACCTTAATTGAAGATTAAAACGCGAAATTATACGAATCTCGAACTAAAATACCCGTATCGACCCGTTCTAAGGAATCCCGAGTCTATCCAAGCACGCCGCCTCAAATTGCGTATCCTCTTATAAATATGCCCGCCATTTACAGAAACAATTAAACTTCATGTTTAGGCTGATGGCTTTGCCAAAGCCTTAATAAATTAAAAAAAATAAAAATAAACGTGGAGTATTTTTAATTTTTAAGTGTTTCCAATGAGTTCAAAATAAAAGAAGGTTGGATTGAAGCTGCAGGAAAATCGAAAGATTGGTTTTCTTATTACTATTTCTAACTTTGTTTCAATTTCCATAGCAAATGCATCGGCTTTATTTAACTTGTGCATGCAAAATAAATTAGAAACAATTATAAAAAATTACATAAATCCTTCATAAAAAAACAACATAATTTAATTTATTAAATTCGTTGATGGTTCGAGTTTACTCTTAATAGTGACAGCTTCACCAACCCGTGCCGTGGTAACGTATAATGGAAAATTGACACTGGCGACGATCGCCATATTTTTTATATTATTCTTATAAAACTGACACTTGTCCAAGCCTAGTGGCCGCCATTAAGAAAATAATAATAATTTATATTAATATATTAATTTAATAATACACCAGTATCAGTGTATATATAGTTTCAAAATGGAATATTTTTTTAATATTAAAAACAGCCACATGGTTTCTAACTATCGATTAGGTAGGACCACGTCACTCTTTGAGTACGATCAGTTTAAGCTTAATAAGGTTAACAATTCACGGAGCGGTTTCTATCCGCGCCCGCCGGTGCTGCTAGACAGTGGTTTTATTTCAATACTCACGACCCTGCAAGTTTGTGCATGTAGCTGCCGCGGTTGCGGGCACGAAATCGTTGCGATTGCGGAACGGATCGCGAAGTTAGTGGGAGTTAATTGCAAGTCGCGAGGTTAATAGAGAACTGACCTTGCGTGTCGCGACCGCCAACAACGGCCGCCTAGCGCGCAGGTCATCGCTTCCTGCGCGGTTCTACTATACCCTGCCGCGGCAACCGCGAACAACCGTCACCACTACAGACGTAAAACGCGTCGTGAAATGTGCTACTAATTTTACATACTTAACTGTTACATTCTACAGATGCCGCGGTCCCGCGGCAGACGCGGGTGAATACCGCTCCGTTTTTAGTGTAACGAAAAATGAGTTTCAGCGCCATCTAACGTGTAATAGTTAGCTATTATATACTAGTAGTATTTTTACTAAAGCGCCACCTATTGGTGAATGAACTAAACCAGGATGAAAAAATACTGAAATATTGTAATATAACTCTTATTTAAGTGACTGCAAGTTTAATTTGTTAAATTTTAAAATTGTTTTACGCCGTTTTCACGTTTTAAGCGCTACCCAACCAAAATCTTTAAGTTATGGTAGTAGATAATAGAGCGTAAAGTTTGAATTGCACACAAGCTAAAAAGTGGCGACATCGGCTCCCGATCTTACAAAGCGTCATTTACATATCTCCCCTTTTTTCTATATCTATGAAAATGACCCATTAACACTTTAAAAAACACGCATTAGGCTGGAAAAATGTGCGGACAGTCGACTGCAGGCTGTATAAAATTTTTCTTTAATCACTTCGGTGTTGTATCTAATGGTCAAATATTTAAAAGTGTGACGTAGCGATGAAAAAACGGATTTTATACTAATTTCCCGAACTGGGAAGACAAGTAGTTTCTTTTTAATTTCGTAGTATGGCAAAAATAAGCTTATCGCGTATTCTTTGTTCAACAGAAAAGGTAACATTTCAAATACAAATACTAACATTATCGGAAGGACTTTATTTCTCACGAGAAATCTGCGCGCAAAGGGGTTTTTAAACACGCTAGCGTGAAAAAAGTTTTTGAAATTCGAACTTGACGATGGACTGTGATGCACCTAACTTTTTCTTTCGATGAAAAAAAAACATAATGACAAGTTCAACTACGCGATTTGTCGTTCATTATTTATGTAATATCGTTGGTATATTTTATTGTTATTATTGTTGACTTAATTTGCTTGTTTGTTTGTTTAATTGTTGACTAATTTGATTAACTACGATAACATTCAATAATCACACAAAATTATAAGTACACGCAAGAATAAAAATTGCATTCAAAACGCATCCGAAGGTAAACTTTTTCTATTGAATAAAAAAAATAGTGACACGTTCCGAAACTCCTTCGTCTCAGGTTCATTAAGTACTTATATTTAACCATTAATCCGTTGGTGTAATTTATTCTTATTATTACTGACATTATTATTATATTATATTAATTGACAACGATAACACTAATTTTATTTTATTAGATTATTTTAATTTGTCGAAGAACTAAAATAATTTCGTTAATCACATAAAATTAAAAGTACAAAGAAGAAAACGTATTTGGTGTAAATTTAGCACGCACTCCAAATTATACTAATTTTTTTTCCAATTTTCTTTTAATCACTTCAGTACTTTGGAATAGTTTGTACTATAATAAATTGAAAAGTAACAAAACATGAGTTAGTCTTAGCTAGCGGTGGTGAAAAAAACCGATTTGTTATAGTACAACTGTTTTTCTTTCATCTACCATTTTCCTCGCTATAGTGGGTGAAAAGTTGTGTGTATCACTCGGCAGCAAAGTTTGTTTGCGTCTCGTGCCTTGAAAACCTCGCTACGCTCCGGACTCTATTTTTGAATCTTCAATCTTAGACTCCTTCGCTTGCTCAGGTTTCAATACAAGCACTCGCGTCACACACACAACTTTGCATCCTTGCATAACAAATAACTATTGTTATGTTACTGACTATATATCTTCGACAACATGTCGCATTATGTTGTCATAGATATCGTCTGTTTAAAGATAAAACCACATAAGTGACATTTTGCACAAAATGTCTTTACTTTATATAGCTATGGTAAGAAAATCACTACCTTTCTGCAGGTGAAACTCGGTAACAAAAAAGCTATAAAATCAGTAAGAGTTTTATCTGCAGAAAGATTATGATTTTCTAACAACAGGTACATAATATGGAGATTGTTTTGTGGAAAATGTCACTTATGTGGTTTTACCTTTAAGCAGACGATATACAGTTAATAATAAAATATATATAACCGTTATAAAAAATTGTTGCTAATAAATATCATAAATACGGTATTAATTGGTTACTCCATAGGTTTGATTCACTTATTTTATTTGTCATTATTATCACCGATGATGTTTTGTTCCATCTTATTTACTGAAGCGTATTGTTTAATCTAAGGGATGAAGTAATAAGGTTATTAAAGACTAATATTTAATTCAATTTTTATTAAATTGATATTAAATTATTTTTTGTGAAATTACTCCACTAGTTTGTTATAATTATTAATACAAAGATCGAACACTCAGAAAAAACACTCAGAAAAAATTCCTTCGATCCGGTCGGATTCGAACCGACGTCTTCTTGCATACCGTGCCAGACGCTATACCAACTAAGCCACGGAACGAACCAACGGACCTCACGAATTTTTTATGTGCTTGCGTCGTGTCTTTGTATTTGGTCTTTCAACGACTTTTTAGTTGTAGCGCCATCTATTAATATTTAACTACATATTTAAGGTTTCACTTTATTAGCGAATACCCTTTTAAGTAACATGACTATCGCGTACTTACTTTTATTTAAAAATCAAAATGGTTACGGGTGAAAACCTGGAACACGGGTGTAGTTGTAGGTGAACCTTATGAAATTGAGAAACTAGCAACTATTTCATACTTTTGAGTCGAATAAAGTTAAATTATATGTTTATTTATATTACTTATAGGTAGCATATTTCTTGTGTAAACTCACTATTTCGTTTAAATATTTTATTTCATTTCCATACATTACAAATATTTCGTTACATTTTGTGAAGAAATGTTACAGTTGTTTCGTTTTATATATATAAAAAATAATACCTCGCATGTAGCTATTTTTACACATAGTGGGTGGAAAATTCTTTGGAAAATATAATGTAGACTGTTTTTGCACTATTTTTAATTTGTTCCGTTACGAGTACAAGGCTATTATTATAGTCCATTTGTTAAAGTACTTAACTAAACGTAAACAATCTTAATACATCTTTTTATTCAAACATATACTTGACAAATCATAAGGTATAAAAATACGCATGCAATTTCATATGAAGCTAAGTATTTGTATTTTGTATTTGAAGGTAAGTAAACATCATCATCAATCATATTATAAAAGTATACTTCATTAAATAGACATCTCAAGATTGTTTACAATTAGTTAAGTACCTAGACAAAAATGGACTATAGCAGTTGCGTTTGTTGATTTCATATAATATTTCATACTTCCTGGTCATGTGTGTAAATAAGCTTAATAATTCAATTTAAAAAGAATATGCAATGAGCACGACAGCGATAAAACCATGCCTTAAAAGAACCCTGCAATTACACAATTACCTACTTAACACGTCTAAAGCCGATCAAAGAGCAGCTATAGCCCCTCAGGTCCATTGTATTATTTAGTAGGAGGCCCGTGAGGGTCGTTGGCAACCCTCCAAATTGAATAACAAAGAGGCGATTATACGACAATACAATAAAAGGAAAAAAGATGTTCCATTTGTTATTGACTTTGTTGACTTAAGCGGTAAGTACTGGAAACGACATTGAATGTTACGAGTACTTACTTGTGTAAGCAAAAACATAATGTGTAACAATAACACGTACATTGTAAGCAGCAGTAGAACTCCTTGTAAAAGAGATCGTCCAAGGAAGTAAAGCCACTATAGATACCTATACCTATACCTATTTTGCAGGCAAGTAATAATTTCAGCATGGGTTCCAGCTTTGAATGGTCTGGTGAAAATACTACAAAAGAGGCTCACGGGACTTGTCAATTTTATGCCTCAGAAAGACGAACGCAGTAGCAGCGCCCCATCAGATCTTTGCAATTTAAAGTTCTGAGTGGCACGTTAGTCAAAGTCAAAGTCAAAGATCATTTATTCCATAGGTAAAATAAATTTACACTTGAAAACGTCACATTTAAGCTACTGGTCGTGCACTACGCTGACCTCCCTGAAAAGACCGAGCAAGAAACTCTAGGGATTGCTCTTTTCAAATAAACTTAAATGCTATGGAATACACTTTGAATCAAATTTGTGTGGATTCTGGAACCGTGTCGTCTTTCCATACATCTTTATCTAACACGTAGTCTTCAATTTTGTAATATGATTTTTCGATCAAAATATTTTTAATGCAGTTTTTAAACTTAGGAAATGATAAACTTAATATATGCTCCGGAATCTTATTTTAAAAACGTATACAGTTCCCCATAAAACGTGGTACCGTGAGTTTGGACTTAGCTCTAATGTTAATATTATGGATATCTTCTTTCGTAATGAAATTATTTATATTTTTACGGGCATACAAATTATTTTAATAATGTACTGTGATGCCACAGTCATGATACCAGTTTCCTTAAACTTTTCTCTGAGAGAAACTTGAGAGCCTAGTCGGTACACAGAACGAATCGTTTTTGCAATAAAAATGTGGTTTGAATATCTGCCGCTTTACCCCATATGAGAATCCCGTAGGACATTATACTATGGAAGTAAGTAAAGTAAACTAGTCTAGCAGTACATACGTCGGTAAGCTGACGTTTTCTGCGGACTGCGTATGCAGCGGAGCTTAATCTGAATTTTACTATCTAAGGTCACGCCCAAGAAGACTGCTATATTAACAATTTTCTCCGTTTATTTCTATGCTTGAACTAGACAATTTTACGTTAGGTAATTAAAATTTAACACATTTTGTCTTCTTGGCATTAAGCAATAAATTGTTAGCATTAAACCAATCATCATTAAATCAATCAAACAAACCAACCTTGGAGAGGGTATCATTAATATGGTCATAGTTAATGTCATGTCTGTCTGTTTTAAAAATCAAGGATGTGTCATCAGCAAACAATACTATTTGGCATTAGTCTTTAACAAAGAATGGCGGATAATTAAAATAAATCAGAAATAAGAAAGGTTCAACTATTGAGACCTGCGGAACACCTATTTTTACCGGAGAACCCAAAGAAGTCACTCCATTTATGTCAACTTTCTGAATTCTACTGTTGAGGTATGACGAGACAAGTTCCGACGCCTTGCCATTTGCATCGTAATGTTCCAGCTTCCTTATAAGAGTAATATGGTCAACGCAATTTACCTCACAAATTTGTCGTAAAAAAGCAGTTTACGATGCCGTGGCGCTACTACAAAAACTCGACGGTTGGTAATTTTCACACAAATAGAAGATTACCTAGTAATCGTTTTCATGTCTAACGTATTTGTCGTAAAAAGTATTCTGTATTGTGGTGGTTATAAAAATATTGCTAAACCTTGATACCTTTTTTGACCTCTATTTTTTTGTCATATTTCCTGTAAAAAATAAAACAAACTGAATGAAGAAAACAAATGACAAATACCTCATCAGGTTATTAAAAAAAATTAAATAAATACAGCAGAAACAACAACAAAAAACAAATGACAATCTTGGAAAATGAAACTCACTTGATTCGATGCAGCCAAATCTCCGGGAACATAAAAAAATTGTTACTCCGACGCTATCTAATAAATCCGCTTATCTCGTCCCCTTCAGACTTTTCACCTTGGCTGGAATGACAGCTTCGTAAGGTACAGGCGCCATTAGTAGCTCACCACCAAAGATTATTATTTTTTCAATACATTGCTTTACCTTCTATAGCGGTGAACAGTGTGGATAGTGAAACTTTTCCGTTCTCGTTTGAGAGGTCACAGCAAACACCAATAGCGTTCTGGAACCTGTCCCAAGCATCAAAGATGTGTTTTAGTAACGCTACCCCCGCATCGCTAGTCGATCTACCACTAGTAAACCCGTATTGTTCAATACGAAAACTGTGATTCCTACCAAAATAGGACAGCAATTGAGTCAGCATAACCTTTTCGAATATTTTACTTAAAGCTGGTAAAATTGAAATGGGCTTATAGTTACTAGGATCAACTTTCCTACCGCTTTTGAATAAAACACCCGTACAAGTATGCGAAACAAGAAACAAACGTAGCATTTATAATTTTTAGTTTATTGAATGTCACGATGTTTTACTATCATGATATTCAATTTTTTTATGAAATTACTCCACTACTTTGTTATAATTCAATACTCAATACTCAATATATTTATTGCATTCATATGGTAAACATGTCTAAAATTTCAAAAAATGCTACACATATGAGCCCTTTATTAGGGATAACAATAACAGCAGAGGTAGGCCGAGGTTTCAATTGTTAATTAAAATTGTTATTTATCAAATAATAATATAAAAAAGTCATATAATAATAAAGAATTACGTCATATTATGAGTAGAATTAGGTCACTTGAAAGTTTGAATTTAATTAGATTATAATTATAGATATATAATTATATACTATAAAGTCATGTCACTATAGTGCTACTATAGTAGCATAACCCTACAGTATATAATTAACATTTATTTATTATTCAAATTTATTATAATGTTATTATTTTTATTTGTCATCAAAGTATTCATTTAAATTGTAATAGCATTTATTAATAAGATGTAATTTTAATTTATTTAGAAACAGTGAATATTTTTTCTCGCTTTTAATAATGGGCGGGAGCTCATTGAATATCCTCACCGACATCGAGTGGGGACTTGTGCTGTGTATGTGTAGCCGAGATCGTGGCAGAAGCAATCTATTGCGTGGTCTAAAAGTGTGTCGTTGAGGCAGGTCGTCAGTGTTAGTGTAAAAGTCAGGGTGTTGTTTAATAAATTTATATTAGTTGTTTAATAATTATTATAACAAAGATTGAAACACTAAGAAAAATTCATTCGATCCGGCTGGATTTGAATCAGCAGATCTTATGGATTTTTCTATGTTTGTTGCAGATCTTTTGTTTATTTTCTTTTCTTTTTTTATATAAAATATAAGTGCACGTTTGACCTCCATCTCACCTGATGAAATGACGATGAGGTCGATGATGGAGCATGCACCTAAATAATGCCTATTCACTCCCGCCTTAAAAAGACTCAAGTTATAACGTTCAAGGAACAAGTCTGCAGGCAGGGAATTCCACTCCATAGCCGTTCGCCATATAAATAGTTTTTGGTTTTAATCGATTTTTTGCCATAGCGCCATCTGTGAGAAATTTATTTCTTCACTCAGAGAGGTAACTTTACAGCTACCATCGCTGATTAGAGATGTCACTTTAATAGTTCGCATTATTAAAGGTGATTTTTTTTTCTTAGTGTTTCGATCTCTGTCATAATAATTATAACAAATGTAACATTTACTAACATTATTTTCATTTTAACCCTGAACGCAAAAAGGGAGTGTTATGAGCTTCACGCCTTTTTATGTATTTGTATGTCTGTG
>NW_020653854.1:5446864-5459562 GCF_003589595.1 Hyposmocoma kahamanoa | reverse complement strand
TTCGTCCAGGAAAATACTGCTACCTTACCTATTTCTGCCGCCAAGCAGTAATATAAGCATTACTACTTTCCGGTTTTGAAGGGTAAAGGTGCTGGTGAAATCACAGGTACATGGGAGTTGTCAACTTAACTTTCAGGGTAACGGGCACAGTGGCAGTAAGTCTAGAATTGTGACGGATAGGCGTGTCGCTTGCCACCAGGCGCACGACTTGATCGTCCCGTCACTTGGTATTATAAAAAAAACATGAAGCGCGATGAACCCGTGCCGACATCAAAATTTGTACACTTAGTCGTGAAATGACTCGTTGTAATAAACAACATACAGTTGACCTTATCGATAGTGATAGAGCTGCAACATTGTGATATTACTACACCATTCAAGACCGTAGCTTTGTATATAATAATATAGTCACCGTGATTTTATGCTGCATAACACTTTAAATTTTGAATATACTTCGTACAGTAGTATCAAATTTATTACAGATGTAACATTTATTAACTGGAATATTTATTTACAGAGCTGTGTCGTCAGTACCACCGAGAAGAGTAGACCAGTGCTACGAGGACGGCTTCAAAAAGGTGGAAAAGAAAAAGAAGTACACTAGCTATAACCTTAGTGGCACCGCCCCGACTGGCCCCAACCATCTATTGCGTGCAGCGGTACCAACGACGTTGCTATACGTGTCACGACTTCATTACTCCACAAAGTCTGCGGATATTGTGGAGTACATAGGGGTGAAAACCACAGCTGCCCTGAGAATCGAGCAGTTAGAGTCTCGCCACAAGGTGAATTTTAATTAATTTGTGGTGAGAGTACTAACTCAACATCTGTCGACCTTCATGAAGGAGGACTTTTGTCCGAAGGGTGTCATGTTCCGGCGTTTCCGAAGACGGCTATCGGACATCCACGTTGCGTCACGTGTCGCGGTCCATACGTGTAAATAAATAAATTGTCTTTATCATATTATTATATCTATAAAGTATGTGTTTTATGGGTCGTTTGTAACCTGAAAATAAATAAATAAATAAAAGCTAAATAAAATAATATGAAAGTACTTGGTTATATTTGACTAAGAAACAAAGCCGTTTTGTTGTAGAGAAATTTTGAATATTTTTATTATAATTCCAGACAACTACACCAATTGTCTGATCTTAAACTAGGGAATACCCTGTTCTATGAATACCCGGGCAACGTAATTCACTCTGGGGTATTTCCCAGAATACCTACATCTATACCAATTTAGAAAAACTTCCCACAATGGTTCTACCGGGAATCGAATCCGGGACCTGCACATCCAGTGCCCACAGTGTAAACCGTTAGACCACTACTACAAACTATCTAAGACTATTAAAGAAAATATGTTCTATAAAGAAGCGGTGTTACTTTAGTCACGTAATCTACTGAATAAAGTTTGTTTTAGGTCCCGGATCTTAAACAAATACAACACTTCATTAAATCTCTAAAAAAGAGACACGAGCGATCGCATATAACTGCTGCAACAACATGAGTATTGTCAGATAAAACTGTAGTTTCTTAATTTACCGAATCACATCACTTTGTTATTCGCGAGCAAAATATACGAAAAGACGAAGTCAAAGGTAACCTTAAGCTCATTGGCAATTTCCTTGAAGTTCTGGAAATATCCGGTAGCTGACAAAGAACGAAGAGCAAACAGACGCTCCTTTGTGGAATTTGATGCGGCGGTCCTCAGAGAAAAATCATTATTATTGTTACTCCCTTCCCTCCTCCATGCCCTCAATAGGCAATTACTTGATGTAATGAGAATGTCGCTAGAATCTGACGCGAAACCTGGAAATTCTTTTCGGGTTTTGCCATCAGTCAACCTATTTATAGAAACCAATGGCAAACATATTCATGGCGGCCAGTAGTGACATGGGCAGCGTCGCTAACTTCTGGGCCACAATAATATAGTGCGACGATTCCCAAAGTTGTCTTTATCGACACCTGGGGGTCCACTCCAACCTACAAGGGGTTTATGTAGGCGAGAAAAAAAATTGGAGTTGCATGAGACATTAATGAGTAATGTGCTCCACGTGAGGAGTCCACGTGAGTAAAACCCACTAAAGCACCCAAAATATTGGCTTTCCATAATTGAAGTAACCCACATTATACAGATTAATACCTATGTAAGTACATAATATAACTTTCTTATAATAGACCTTTAAATTACATATGAAGTACTGTAGTACAGGCTGGTTAGCTGGTATTGTACTAATTTATATATAGAATTGTATAAAGAATAGAAGGTTGTTATCAAATGAACATCAAGAGAGTTCTGGACAAATCTTCAAGTTGAACGCACGCAGAAATCTTTTATGAATATATTCCTCGTTTCTTATTAAAAAGGGCCTCTCGCAACGCTCAACCCAAGACTACGCTCCCTCTTTACTTAAACATTTCACAATAAACAAGATCTTCGGTTGGATAAATGTATAATATTTAACATCAATCATCGAATAAACATCAATTTTTTGTATAAAATTTCTCACAAGCGCACTGTGTCAGCCATCAAACACACATTTTAAGTTAATGAATTTGTGAAAAAATCAATATTAGAAAGTGTAATCCCCTGAGTCTACGTAAAACAGAAAAAATTGGCACTTAGTGTACCAGATAAAAAAGTTTGAGAACCTCTTGTGTATTATCATCGATAATAAAAGTATAAAAACCTAAAAAGCGAATATATATTTCAAATATTTCCCTATATTTTATGAACATGTTATATTCGTCCCACTTCCAACGACAGGTCTCGTCTAAGATGTACGGATTAAACCATAAGTGGATTAAAGCATAACGTGGTTCAATCCAGGTTGGCACATGACGTTTTAAAGATATATGATTAATAATAAATCCGACTACAAGATGAATAATAGTGGTGTCCCACTGGGCAGCATTCTGGAACTGCTCCTATTTATGTTGTAATTAATGATCTTCTAAGGAACACTGGCAAAAGAAATTATTTAATTAGCAGACGTTAACGACGGAAACGTTAGACGTTTTAGTAGCAGTAGAGCTTCTAGTGAAAGAGTTCGTCCAAGCAATAATGACAGCATTACTGTGTTCCGGTTTTGAAGGGTAAGAGGGTGCTGGTTAAATCACAGGCACATGTAACTTGTCAACTTATGTCTCAGGGTGACGGGTGCAGTGGCGAGCGCACGACCTGTTCGTCCCGTCACTTGATATTACAAAAAAAAACATTGCTGTTATAAAGTGTAAAAGTAAAACAAACGCGAATGTAATATTAATACCATTATAAGTGACGTCATAGACAGAATGAACGGAACCGGTCTCACTAAACTCTCAGAAAGAAAAAAGGCACAATTGACGGATGAAATACGCATAGATGTGCCTTTTTTCGTTACGAGGGCAGTAAATCTTACAAAAACTAACGCTCAATTTAAATTATTCGTTTAATCTCATCATTATACTCGTATGTATAAAAAGTTAAGGATATAATATTCTTATATCTCATCCTTAACAGCTTTTGCAGCGGGTAAGTCATGTTGAGAGTTTGTGGAACAAACTGTCCCGGTTTATGTGACGAAAATTAATAAATAATGCATTATTATTTTAATACATTATTTTGGGTATGTACAGTCGGTCAAAGTAATGGGACCATTTTAGCGACAACTCTTATATGTAACATAAAACAAACACAAAACAGTTGCCAACTAAATAATTTATTACCTGACGTATTTTTAATATAATTTTGTACATGATACTAAACAACCTTTAGTATGAACAACTGACGTTTTTCGTGTTTTCACGCCCTTAAAAATATGATATCCAGTTAGCGAGTTTAAATGGTAATTTACACATTAAGTTTACATAATCGCGCTTGTCTATTCTTAAAACAAGGTACTACATACAAATTATGCTAAATATACGCGCGCTATATAAACTAATAACACTGTGTAACTTTCTTGAAACTTAATCTTCAACCCTAATCACGGTGTGCTGTGATTTACTCACACAAGTTTAAGACATTCAGTTACTAAACATACTCGTAGTTATACAGCAATAGTACGTCACTGAAGAGGACATTAGTAAGGACATTTATGAACTATTTCTGTGTAAAATCCCTAACCTCGTTTAGTTGCAGACGTTTTATTTAAAAAAAACACTGGACTTTAAAGTCTGTGTTACACGGTTGCATTTCGCTCACGTGTGTGGCGATCAGGTCGCGTGTCGAGCCTTCCAACCCCTCCAATTAAGGGGCAGGCAAAGTGCGACGAGTGCACGTAAGCAGGTCGGGCGATATCATAACGTTTATACACGACTTTTAAACGAGACGGCTATGAAGTTTTTGCTTTACTTCCTCCCGACTTTACACCGCCGTCTGTGAAAAATTCCCTTCACAAGCGCGACGACACGATATGAATTTCCGTGCTCATAAAGTGCTTGATTATCTTTTGACATTGCCCGTGTTATTATATTCGCCGGCTCGATAGATCAGCGCTGAATTGTCGCAGATTAAACGTCCGATTAACAGATAAATAAACGAGTCTATTAGCTCCAGAACAGTGGACCGTAATTACACGAGTGGGGATTCTGTAGATTCACAGAATGCCAGATTAAGGGTAATTAAGTCTTGTGGGAGTGCAGCCCAGTGACAACCATTATATGGGATAATGAGGCGTCCAGTCAGCCTTCTGTAATATGTAAATTGAATTTTCTTTTTCGTCCCAAACGACCAACTAGTTTTGCTTGGAGTACGGTTACGTGAGCTTCTCGTTGATAGTAACTGCTAAATTCGTAACCCAGGTTTTGTAAACTAATGAACTTGAAAGCGAGAATTTCTAGTGATCTTCTAAATTGGACAATCTCGTTTTGAAGTTTCCGCTTTTTGATATTAAAACAACTTATCTTTTCCAGCAATGAACAAGAAACAAATATGAAAAAGTGGTCTGTGTGAAAAAATAACACTTTTTCAAATGAAAGGGAATAGTGGGGCAGAATGTAGCGTTTTATTTTTTCGTTACTGGAGCGTTAATAAAAAATTTCAGGTACGAGGGATATGAAACGAACGCGATGTACAATTATTTTGATGCCGCATCCCTGTCTATGGTCAAAGAGTTGTGCGCAATGGGCGAGTAGCAACAAAAATTCCAATACCGGGTGTTGGCCCCGCCACTTTGCGTGTCACACGATTTTGGGTCACACGAACGGTCCCCAGAAGCGGAAAAAAGGTAAAATCAAATATTCATACCTCTATCCGAGGCTAAATGAGAACACATCCAGTATTTGCAATTTCAAAAGGTCCGCTATCGACGAAGTCCAATCCGTTCAGTCGGATTTCCCGACCCGATGGAGGAATCTGAGTAGAGAAACTGAAGAGCACATCCTTGAATGCGCAACAGCCACAAGGCTGGTAATTAATCAACATTCATACCGTTCCACGGATTTAATTTTTTAGCTTTATACTTATGGGAGTATTTTTCAACTAATACTTTTTACATTTGGGACATTCTCTATTGATACCGTTGCTTACCACAAATTAATGGTCATAAATACAAAAATAATCAGAAATATATTTCAATTTAGGCTCACAGAAAGTGCAGTGGCGAGAATACGAGCGTTTGTTCAATCAATTGCTCGATTGATATAGTGGAACATTCTGGGGAACCCTGACATAAACGCTAGACTGCATTAAATTAGCATGATATTGCTTCATCTTATACAAAATTCGTAGGTACTAAGCAGTAACTCGTATATTATGTTGACCAACTATTAATAAAGATTTATTATTCCCTCAAATAGCCTTTTCTTCTTAAATAAAGCATTACATCATAATTCATACCCCTAAGATTTCGCCTTAGAAGTATTTGTGAAGACTGCAGGAATATTTCATGAACCGACTACGTTCAAGATACCTCTGCTTATCTTGAAGGTAGGCGGTTAAACGTAATAAAATTAATGAGCTCAATATATTATTCAAGATCGTTTAATAAATATAAACCTGAGGTAATATTTCGACTTGAGAACATCAAGAATACAGAGCATCTAATTATTTAAACGAGGGGTACAAATTAATAAGAATGAGACAGATGGATTTTGTTCAGACTGGGATTCTACGGTCGGCCATATTTGAGATGCGATATTTTGTTGTGGGATATTTCAATTTTATTTAGAATTTGTTTACATATAAATAAATGACTACTTTTTAAGAAAAAGGTTTAAAGACTCGCATTATTTTTATGACTTTCATGTGATAATATTATCATACCTTATATATAAATTAAAGCTTTATTATACCAAAATACCTGCGATTTTCAAATCTTTAGGATTAAAAAACAAAAGACGGTCCCGTTTTTAAACCACTATGTACATAACTACAATACTATAATAAAACAAATAAATTCATAACTCTATTTTCTTAGATCTCATAGTGCCTATTCTCCTCGATTTTATACAATTCCTTCTCAGATATACCTGGAACAAAAATTGAAGCAGGATAAAAAGAAATTCCAGTTGAATTCCCTTGAGATCAAACGCGGTCGTGTCAGTCGATCGGACATGGTTTTTGCGTTCGGAGTTCCGGCCGAGGCGACCGGAACGTCGTCCGCATTTCCGACTGCGACTTTTTACTTCCTAACAAAGTTTTCTGCATCTCGTGTGATATATTGATTGCATGTTGAAGAGGATGTGTTGATGCGCTAAAAAACACGATAACATTTTCACTATTGCTTTGAATGTGCAAGGGTTGTAAATACAATTTGAGTCTATGCGGTTCAAGGCAACAATTATAATGTCTTATTTAGTTCTGATATTACCAGCTACAGTAACTTTACTTAACTTTCCTTACAAGAAGAATCTTTCGGCTGTTACCAATGCAAAACAAATGCATAGAAATAGCTTATTTTGCAAAGTCTATTGTAATGGCCAGATAGAATTATTTGATATCTAATACACAAAGTAAGTTTAATGTATATTTTTGTGTTATTAACTTGAAAAATGACAAAACAATCGGATAATTCTTGCATTATTGCATTGTCACGCTACAGCACAGCTCTTTCAGTTTGTATATACGTATACATATGACAAAAACGAGTGTGTTTTTATGTATTATTTTTTACATATATAATAATAATAATAACGCATACAGCGCCGCAATAGGGAAACACTGTATCACGAATACCATGGATATATATATTGACAACCACAAATTACACCCAAACTCACGGTAGAAATAAATGTAGGCCACACAAATATCTCTCCCGACCTGAAATCCAACCCGGGACCTCTGCGTGGCAGTCCATCATGGTAGCCGTTCGACCACGGAGTCAGTTAAAGACAATAAAATTGTCCTATCACTTTATTAATATAACTTTGAAATTAAATCGTATACGAATGACATACACAATAATAAATATAGGTATAACAAGGCGTGTGCCTGTGGTAAGCGACACGCCTGTTCCTAACAGTTGCAGTGCCACTCAGAGCTTTAAATCACAAAGATCTGAGGGGCACTGCCACTGCGCCCAACACCCTGAGACATAAATCGACAAGTCCCATGTGCCTGTAATTTCACCAGCACCCTTACCCTTCGGAAAATCGGAACGCATTAATGGACACATTACTGTTTGGCGGCAGAAATAGGTAAGGCAGTATCTGGACGAACTCTTTCACAAGGAAAAGATAAAATGTAATATAATGCAATTTTTTTGTCATGTACTATAATATCAAACCCGAATTCTCAGCGATTTTAGATATTTATACAACATAGTCTAATTTAGGTAGTCTAATATAGTTGTAGTGCTCAAAGTAATCACACAGCCAAAACTCTATCGTATATAATCTTCGTATCAAGCGACCTTTAATCAAAAACGACGACACAGTAAATTAGTTTTCGCAAAGTTAGTGAAGTTCGTAATAAGAACAAGACAGCGTAATTATAACGCAATAGCGATGGCGGGCTTATTGGAAGTTGTTACACCGTTGATCAGTTGAGCGCAAGGCAAATTGGATAGCGACCGCGATTACACTAGCGTTCCATACCAGACCCCTTTTAAACCAAATTGCCTATAGTTTTGCATTAGAAATTCACCTGTAGTTTTGTATTTGCCTACGAAATTACATAACAAACATACTTAGTTATAAGTAATCTGAGTATGAAATCATAATTCCTATACACGTCTATTAACGAGGTTATAATCGTATTTTAGAAAATCATTATTAGAACTCTTAAATAATACTTAAATTTATTTATAGTTCTATGAGTCTTATTCTAAATATTTCAAATTGTTTATGAATGTTGTGTGTTGGGGCTCGTGCCCAACGTATGTAATGTAGAATGTATGTAAGAATGTGTGTTGATGGGAATTGTATGTTTCCCTGAGTACACCGTTCGGTTGAGGTAGGTTGATGCAAAATATGTAAGCAATGCAAAACATATTTAGGTTAAGTTACGACATATGTAATGTACTGCTCGTACTTTGTGTTCTGCTTAATAAGATAATGTATTAGTAATTAAAATAATATTTAAGTTTTTAGGAAAGTGTAATACGTATTCCGTGGATGTAGCTTATTAGATAAATAAATAAATATACATTGAAAAACAACTACTGGCTACATTGTGTTATTGTATCCCTTATACAGTATACTTACATTTACGAGTTTTTCATAAAAATGTTTTTATATACTTCGATAATTTATTTCATCTGAAACTGTGGTAGCTAGAGTTATACAACCTGTCAAAATACTTTGTTGAAAATTATATTTTATGTTATTTTCATTCGAATCAAAATTTATAGCGTGTTTGTGTTATAAAACTAACAATATGTGTAACTTGACGCTGTACTATTGTAAGATTCCGAGAAAACTGCCAACAGCCAATTGTGAAAAAAAAAAAGTGACCTTATTCAAGGCGTACTGCACGTCGCTGTATACTTGCAGTTTATGGTGCAAATACACGAAACGTTCTCTGAATGCGTTGCGTGTACAGTACAACGACGCGTTCAGGGTTCTCTTGCGGCTACCGCGATACTGTAGTGCGTCCGGGATGTTCGCCGACGCGAGCGTTGACGGTTTCGACGCGACATTGCGCAAGCGTTGCGCCGCGTCGATGCGTAGGGTGCGCGCCAGCCGCCACAGACTCCTGTCAGTTGTGGCAGACAGATGGGACAGTGAATTTTTTCAGTACTGGTCCTCCCTTCATTTAAGTTTGCGTACTAACATAGTTATGTAAGATTTTTGTAATACTAACACCCTATGGATCCATTGTTGTCCGAAATAAATGCATTTTATTTTTATTTTTATTAATCAGACTCTATTATAAAACTTTCTGAATATATATGCATACAATACGTCGTTGCATTTGTAGTGACCTGGTAACCTAGTCTAAAGTCCATGCAAGTAACGTACGAGGGCTCAAAGTATAACAGAATATGATAATGTGCCGAAATCTACCAGACAACCACACAATTTGCCTGGTCTCAAACTAGTAAATTCCCTATACTATAAGTAGCAGAGCATTCACTCTAGTAAATTCCGTGTACACCCAGACCAAGTACAATTTAGAACAGTTAATTTCCCAATTCGGTCTTACCTACAGGGACTCGAACACGGGACCTCCTCATCCAGCACCCACAGTATTAACCATTACACCACCGAGGTCGTCATGAATCTAATTGTTCGCAGTTCTCAGGTCGATACGGATATTGAAAACACATTTGTTTTATTAACATCGTCTTCTTCTTATCGTATTGATGGCACACTTTAATGTTTACCATCGTGGCTAAAGGATTTGCCAATCGACATAAGGTATGTAGTCGCCTATAGTTCTCTTCTTCGCCCCGAGTAAACTTGCTCTAGCCATACACGCGTTTTTATATTGTGCGTGTGCGCTGTACAAGAAATAACAGCTACCTAGCATTCGTCTTACATTTTCCATAAACAGCAAATGTTTGTGTGCATTGTCCAAGAGTTTATTTGTGATAATGCTGTACCGTGTAGCGGCTACACGGGACACCACCATCACAAATAAACTTCCGGTCACTTAAGTATCAATAAGCATTCTAGGTATCGCAAACGAATATAAAAACTTCAGACGTATATTGGTGTCTTTATGTTATTATTCGCTGTCACTGTATATAGTAAGGGCGCATTTATTGGGCACAAATTTCACCGCGCTCACACAGCTCGGCGGTCACGCGGACGCCCCGAGCGGAGTCCGCGTTGCTGCCGCGCAGCGACCGCGTGTAGACACACGCGCAGTAAAACAACTGTCATGGCAAAATACGCTCTATTTCTTAACTGACTTCATTTAGCTTTTATGTTTTAACTTAAATGAGTGTCCCGGACACACGGGCGAGACTGGCTAGAATTTGATCAACGCGGCGGCCGCGCGGTTGTATTATGCGGAGGAATTTATATAGGTAATAATAATTTATTTAGCAAGGCAGACAGAATAGATAACTAAAATTAAACAAGGTGCAAAATAGTAGGTTGTAGAATTAATTCTAAGGTAAAGGACCACTGACTTCCCATTCTAGAAAAAAGTTTATATTATGGGTGTCAGTCATCCTCCGTGACAGCTTACAACCTTGACAAACAATTTCAAATAAGTGCTGTATTTTATTTTTAAATGTAGTTAATTAAAATGATATAATATAAATAGATTAAATTAACTTAATTTAGTACTGTACTGTACTAATGTTGTTGCCTAGTAAAGAGAATTCAGATTCGCCATTAATATAGATGAGAGCGTGGTGACTGGGCGGTCTTAAATAATAATTTCTTTAAAAAGATAAAAGGAAAAACTGTCCGTTACAGTCTAAGATTTAAATTGGCTCTCCGAGGAATTTCTAAGTCGGAATAGAATTGTTTAAAATATTTTGTATGACAATATCACAAATATAAGTTTGTTTTCATTTGAAAACATAACAACGACAAGTGGTCAATAACAGTAACAATAAAAAACATAAAATAATCACATAATTTGACTATAACCAGACATACAAAACCAGCTAGTTTAGTTCAGTAACAGTACAACTCCTTGTGAGAGTTCGTCTAGTGAAGTTCTGCCATATTACCTATTTCTGCCGCCAAGCAGTAATATGTGTATTACTGCGTTCCGGTTTTGAAGGGTACTGATGAAAGTATACGCACACGGGACTCGTCAACTTATGTCTCAGGGAACAGGCGCAGTGGCTGTGTCACTCAAATCATTGTGATTTAAAGTTCTGAGCAGGACTGCGACTGTTATGGATAGGCGTGTCGCTTATCACCAGGCGCACGACTTATTCGTTTTGCCACTTGGCATCGTAAAAAAAACTAGCGTGTTGAATAAGTATCGATGATACCTACTTTATTTAACATTTGTATTAAAGCTTGAAAAAATTTGCCGTACGAGTTAAGTAACAAGTCGTTTAGTGGGTGTTTGCGAAATTTTATTGCTCGACTACGTGTATTTATTGAAGTTTTTATTAACAAGGTTTCAGTTTCAACAGGTATTACTTTAAGCGTTCAAACTTATCAGTAATTGAAACTAGAGAAATAAAATACTTTATAGAACCTAAATTCAAAGTAAATGAAAGAAACACTTGTTGTTGTTGTGTGATTGTTTTTATAAAATTATATTGTGTGTTTTTGTAGCTCTTTCATCTTCATTCTTTAATGATTATTTGTACTTGGTGTTACACAGTTACCATTGCAGTGCTGTTAACATTGGGTCATGATCTAGGAATTTTTGTAAAATTTTAAAAACACACACAATGTTTCCATTTATATTTGAGTCTCATTCGACATAAAAATTATCATTTCCGTCGTACAAGTCATTACTTATATTTTATTCTACAGATATTTACGTCCGTGGCCAGAAATAGTTACCGTTTACACGCAACTGCTGTTCAGCTCCAAGGAGCGGTTCCTGACGTTCAAAATGTGCCATGAAATTTGAAATGTTTTATAAAAATTTATGAATATTTTATTATATATGCTCTGAAAAATAACTATTGACACCAGCTTTTGTCTTTTAAATTATACCTATGTATGTATGTATTTGTCAACTTGGTCGTGTATGGTGTACGTTATTGTAATGAGTACAATATATACCTCGATTTAGTCTTTAATAAATAACCAAGAGATATAAGTAAGCATTATACAGATTACACAATTTTGAGAGATTGAATTTTAGGAACGGTGATAGATCTGTGTGATAACGGTTGTTATTAAATCACTTCTCTCTCAATATCCATTCCTAGGTCACGCCCTTACTGTTTCTGATTCCTGAAAAAGAAATGACTAATATTTATTTAATGCCTAAAATACAAAAAAAATCCCTCTATAAAGTTTTACTTTCATGTTGGTATATTTTTTACGTCTCATTTAAACACCTCTACGCATTCTAGCATAAATCACAATTAAATCTTTAACATATGTAAGCAAAGGGAATAACCGAACTAAAAAATACATTTGTAATGGTAGTTTCCTATTTTCGACGTTAATAAACGTTTAAAAAACTTTTCAAGCTGTAATCTGATAAAACTTAGAACAATTAATATTTTCCAATATATGTTTTACTTAACTTCGTTTATTACATTAAATATAAGAAAAGGCTATTTGTAAGGTCGAGAATAATTTTATAACATTGGTAACACAATCGGGATCAAAAACATTTTTTATGCCGCCATTTTGTCGTGTCATAGATGTCATTTGAGTTTCGTTGCTCTAACTCA
>NW_020653854.1:5306088-5441864 GCF_003589595.1 Hyposmocoma kahamanoa | reverse complement strand
ACACCTTCGTATGAGATTTGGTGGGAGCTCATCGTGTCCAAAGGTCTATTACATTGCGACAGTGTCAACCACTAGGACATTTACCTTACTTATTTGTTTATTGTAATTAAGTTTTATTGAATGTCGGGATGTTTCAAAGCCAGTACAAAGAACTACAATAAAAACTGAGTAGGGAAAAAATAGGAGAATTTCGACGGTTCGGTAACTAGACCCGTAGCTCAGTTGGCAAAGAGCAATGCTATAGAGCATCATGGACGTGGGTCGAAGTCGAAGAAATTGTTCTGTGTGTTCGATCCTTTTTATTTATTTATTTTTTCATTCATGGAAAACCAACAGCTTCTTACATTTAATAAAAACAGGAACATATACATAAACCCAATTACAGGTTTCCACTTATAGCTTCAAACAAATCATACACGAGCATTAAACAAACGAACAATAAACAGTATTTCTTTCTTCACTTACATAAATATAACAACCCAATACCTGCGCTAATCACAAATTATTTAATAAACTTAGGTAAATAGGATGTCCATGAGTTTACGCTTTAGCGCATCAACATTCTAGGGCATGACTGCTCAGCACACTATCCAAGCTCTTGTTAGCTCTACATCAAACTATTTTGTCTATAGTTAGTCCTCGCCAAGGGAAATGCAATAGGGTGATAGTGGCTCATAGAACGAGTAGGTACAATAAACGAAATATCACCCAATATGTCAAAGCAGTCAACATTACCATTTAGAATGTTTATAATATACACAATATCAAAGATTTTTCGGCAAATATTTAGAGGTAATAGATTCAGATCCTTATAGAGACGTGAATAGTCGCATGAATTTATAAGACTTACTCATTTTATAGCATAAGAAATTCTACAATGTCATTTGTATTCTCCTCAGACCACATAAATTATTCTCAAACTCAAATGATCTTTATATCATTTCAGTACGCAAATTACACTTGAAATCGTCACATTGACTAAAGTATCGACTGTGAACTGGCAATCGGTACTATCTCAATTTTGACAACTTTTCAGAAAGAAGAAAAAAACTGTTTGCATCATTTATATAGCATCTGGTTTATAAAATAAAAATACGTAGTTTTGAAATATTTCGACTCATCCGTAGAACAAAGATCTATGTGCAAGACTACTTGTTTTCAGGACATAGTACATTTCGTTCGTTCTTCTTCGCTGTGGATGTCAGATCGACCGTTGTTCGATTTCATATTTCCGAAACGAAATAAGATATATAAATTCTCAAAACACGTTTACATAGGCCTTAGTATGAATAACGAAATTATTCTCGTAACGTACTTAGTCTGTTTTCGGATGAGTCGATTTTTATTACATATGTATGTATGTACACTACGTATATTTATTTAAAAAACCAGGTGTTGTATAAATGATTTTTTCTTCATCCTGTACAGTTGTCAAAATTGAGATGGTACTGGTTGCCAGTTCACAGTCGCCATACTACTCATTCGTAAGGTGCGAAGAATGAGTAAGAATCTCTAGGTCTTGCTCTTTGTAAATATAAACATTTGTACTCATTTACAACACTTATATCCAATATGATTTTATATTTTATTATACTACGTGACGTAACGAACGAATCGTGAACCTGGTGGCAAACTCTGAATGTGCAATTATCTGCAAATGCATATACACGAAATACTTAACAACCGTAATGCAGTTATTATTGACTGCAGCGTTTAATATTTTGGAATCCGACTGTTCATTACCACAAATAATTTGTAAAGCAACACGTGCTACAACGAACACGAGTTCGTAATGAATTTCTAATTATTGCAATATCAGATTCCAAATTGGTGATTGCAATGCTGTGTAGCATAATAAAATAAAAAACATTATTTTACGGCGACTAGTAAATCTGATCGATTGGTAGAGAATGCCTACTACTATGTCCACTATTTGTAATTTAGTTTATTATTACTATTTTATTCTTAATTTTTAACAAGGCCTTCAACATTGCACTATACGATGTTATTGCGGAATGGGGTATGTGTGGATTTAATTCATTAGCAGCCTGTGGACAAGTCATATTAAAAAGACGGTCAACGCCCTGCGCGTCTAACACAATACTGGTTTTAGGATGCTGTTGGGACTTCCACGCTTTTGCAGTGCGTATGATTATCAGATCTGTCATACATTTTAATCACTGGAACTGTACACACGTAGGTTCCAGAGGCTTGGTGTATAACCTTATGCAATGTCATTTTTTTAACCGACTGCAAAAAAGGGGAGATTCTCAATTCGACTGTAAGTTTTTTTTTGTATATATGTTACGCGGTACCTATGTATTGGTCCCATTTAAATATGAAGAAAATATTCCACCTCTAAGGAAACAAACTAAGGGATGAATCCGGTTTCGCGCACTTTCCGATAACCGATTTCTATAAAACTTGGTAAATAGATGTAATTCCAATAAAAAAGCCGGTAAGCAATCCTTTGAGGTCTGATGGATTTGAGGAATGATGAACATACTTTAGACGTATAAAAGTTATGATTTTCATATAATAAAAGCAACGTATGATCACATGTGGCTTTATTATACCAAGGGTATGTTGATGTTGATAGTGAGTGACCTAATTACAGTAAGGTGAACCAGTACTATAATATTCATGATAGTACATATTACATTTTTCTTAGTTAGTAGCTTATAAGTCACTTGAGTTGTACTCTATCACAATGGCTATGCATAGCTGTAAAGGTAGATGTATGTATAAATAAATAAATAAATAAATGATGTAGCATTTTCTATAGTAACTTAGATATCTACAGATACAATTAAATATATCGCACTGCTATCACAGTAGTGTTATAACTCAAAATATGTTAAATTCAAGATAACATCATTATTGAACGTAAAATTTAATTCTCTACACGTCAATAAGTTTGTCTTTAGAATATTGTAAGAAATAACTAAAAGATATCTACTTAACTCAAAATGAGACAAGCTATATGTGAGCTAGTTCTAGCCAAAATAGTCCTTATTAAGAAATATAAAATTATTTTTTATCTTTTATTTTTAAATATATTTGGCAAGTAGGAAATTTCGAGTTCTTAAGTTTTCGCGATTATTACAAATAGGAAATGAAACTATTTTTCCGGATTTAAATCGCGTATATTTCTTTTTTTCAAACAAACCGACGTTTCGGGCCTTTTAAAGGGACTATGGTCACGGTTGACTGAGGTGGTACAGTCATCAATCAGTTATGTCTAATATTAATGCGAACCACCCTATTTTTTCACTATGATTACAAAAGTTATTAATTAAATAATTTATTTTTAATTTTACAAAGAAAACATTCCAATTTACGCTACGTAACGTTTTACAAATTATTTTATTGAATTAATTTTTATTAAGTTCAATTTATTTTATTGGTAATAGAAATTAGAATAAATTAAAACATCGGTTTGTTTGAAAAGACATTTAAATCCCGAAAAATAGTTTCACTTCCTAAGTAGGAAATTGTTGGTAATAAACTGTAATCTATGCATACATTGCATTGACTTTTATTTGTAAGTCAATGATACATTGTAATTATCTTTCACGGGCAACGAGTAATTCGTTTTTCGTCGATTCTGAGAAAATACACTTTTTTATTTAATACACTATTGTATTAACAGTGCGAAATATTCCTAACGTCTGTTAGTGAATGCAAATGATAGTAATAAAAATTACAAAGGAAATGCTATATGTTGAGTTAATTTACAAAATATATAAGAGTACAGTATATTATACGTTAGGCGCACTATAATTTTCCGGAAGGAATAAGAAAAAAATACTGTTAATGGTCAGAAATGAATTTATTGTTTCTCAAAATATTCTCTGTTCGCGTTAATGCACTTTTTCATACGAATGAACCAATTTTGAAAACGCTTATGCCGCTCCTCCGTGACAATCTCTGAAACATATTTTTCATACTCTTCGACAGCCTATTCAGGTCATGAAAGTGTTTTGATCATACGGCGCACAGCATCGATGTTTTTGTTGTTATAGCAGTGGACGGGCGACTATCTTGAAATTCGTCACAGATTCACACGACTGCGTTTGAATTCTGCAAACCAGATATAAATAGTTGTCTTGCATGATGCTTCATCGCCGAAAGCAGTTTGAAGCCGAGGGAAGCTCCGCTGAGCTGTTAAATTACACTTAAAGTCGTAGAAAATCATACTACGAAAATTTTCACGAGTTAAATCGATGGTGATGTAGACAATCAATTTCTAAAATGACGCCACATAGTAAAAACAAGTGACAGTCAGATGAAACAAACTGTATTTTACAGCCAAAGAGTTCCATTTTCAAATGTTGTAATTACTTGTTAACTATTGTTTTTGTAAGTGGTCAGTTCCGGAAACTTATAGTGCGGCCTGTGTATAAGATGTCCATAGTAGATACAGTTTCTTCATAATTTAAAATCTGCAGCCAGTCATAGACAACTTTTTTGCAACCGTGGCTCTTTAGAAGTAAATGAATAGATTTTTTGTAGTGTGAATAATAACATATTATTAGGGTAAAGAGGCCCAGCGCAATCATAGGTACAAAAGACTCAGAAGTCAATGCATTTACGATATTTCTTAGTATCATAAAAGGCAGCCGTTATCAGTTTCCATCAGGTATATTGTACATTTATTCGTACCTTTAAATACCGTACAACAATAAATTTTAAAGCCATCTGACACGGTAAAGAAGAAATCGCCGATTATGAGTAAAAAGGTAATTTTCAGGTTAGTTTTCTGTACCTAATTTTGGTGATAATTTCTATTATTTTAAATATTGTAAAATATTACTCATGAAGGATTGTTTAATATTTTAGTGTATTATATTACATAATAATTTACTCGAATACTTAAATAATAAAATGTGCCACCGAAATTAGGTAGAGAACCTTTTTTTTTAGCAAACTTAGATGTAAGGGTCGAAACACAAAGCTGCGAATCGGACGCAAATTCGCAACGTAAAAAACTGCGACGCAAATTGCTCCGATGCGATTTTGTGCGGCAAGGAATCTCACTGCTACTTTTCGAGTAACCATTCCTTCGACAACCATCAACCGTACTGAACGTATTTTTTAAACTAGGTAGCGACATGGATCGTATAAAGAGTCTTGCACTACTATTATTGATAAGAAAGTATAGGAAAAAACACAAAGAAGATCCACATCGCAGGAATGCGCGATGTGGAGCAATTCGCTAATTCTTGCGACGCGCCGTGCGAGCTCGTAGTTTTGTGTTTCGACCCTAAGCACCATGAAATCACATATACCTGACTTTATATAATAAAACGCAGTATTGCAAAATACTACGATTTTAAATAAAGTGAAACTTCATAATTTATAATATTTATAATTTTTTATGCGTAAGAAGATGTGCTTTATTCACAGTAAAGTTTTGCTTCCTCTGCTCGTCGCTGTACGCTTACTTCAAAATCGTAGCATTCATCAATACTGCGTTATTGTATAAAGGCAAGGATATACTGTGACAACACGAATATTGTATGCCTACAGTATTCCCACGGGTTTGAAGCGGTCACCGTGCAATCCTCTATAGATGCACAATTTCAATGCTTGCTGGAAGCTAAGGCTTCCGCTAAGTGCCGCTCTAGATTCGTAATCCCATCCCCTATAGAAGCGGTAACAAGGACCTTCAGTCAATTGTCCCACAGAGCAGTGACGTGCCATTTTAGGTCGCTACTCAATATAGATAGAAGGAAAAATAAAAATAATACATTTACTTCACTATAATAAATAACACTACAAAAACAAAAAAAAAATAAAGAGATAAAATGAAAAATGCAAACGTACGGTAAAAATAAATATTTACCAAACAAAATCACAAACGAAACAAAAATAAAATAAAACACAGATTATTTACATAAACAAGGGCATTAAGATACTTTGTGTGGTACCAGCTGCGGTAACAAAAGGGTCTACTAACTCGGTATTTGCTTGAAAACACAATATGTGCCCAGCACTGGTTTCCAGTTAGGACCCACAGTGAGTTTACAGAACAATATACGCTGGCATACTTACTTACATATTATAAGCAATTAAAACACCCACAAAATGTTGTTGAATTAACATATACATAATTAAAGAAAAATATTATAGAAGGTGGTAAAAAAATATAAATAAAGAAATGCTAAAAAATGTTGAGCATTCCTTTTCATTTTCCAACAGTCTTAAAGGTGGCCTAAAACTGCAGCAGCCGAGAAACAAACTTTATCGTCTACAAGATAAGGTTACATTTCTTCAAAGAAAAAGTTGGAGAGAAGATGCAGCTAGCGGTGGTGGGTGGCGTCGAGCTGCGCCGGGAGCACTTTAAAATATGCTTTATAATATAGAACATTTCAAAGTATACATTTCTTCTAACCAAAACGTAAAGCCGCGCTACACAGTGCGAATGCAAACCTGAAACTGTCTCAATATATATAATACACAAACATATAAACACATTATATTATAATCCACAAAACACCTCATCAGTCCCTTACACAGGTGTTTTAAGATACATGTTGTGCCATCTATTGGTAACGCCCTGCACTAAATTCGCAGTAACGGCGCGCGTTACAAAACATAATATAGTATTTACGTGTTTATGACTTTTATAGGCACAAGAAACGCAACTATATGACCAACATTGTTTTACTAATTTTAGCAATAGTCAAGAGTTTCCCCATCCCCCGCCTATAATTAACAAACTACGGAACAACGAGGTTGGCCAGACGTTGGGAACAACAAGGCTCTTGGCTGACTCTTGTTAACACCGGTCGATATCATCGTGTTACTCCTGTTAGGAACACAACAGCAAGAGTTTTGATGCTCTAATTTTCCATTATAAATGGCCAGCGGACCAATTAGGTCCCTATTTTACTATAACTTCGGAATAGTGATCGTCAATTAAATACTAAATTCATAGCTACAATATAGGTAACAAAGTGTGTGATAAAAATGTACATTTTAATAAAGAATTTTACTTAGACAGTTCTAAACTGACTTACCCCGGGGCTATTTTTGTCGATGCTTAGAAAGTAACGCACGTCACGGAATCCATCGAACAATTCGTACATGCACGCGACCACCACGAAACTTTTATCCGTGTCGGGAAATTTTAATCCGATGGACCGTTTCATTCCATGTTATGGGTCGGTGCACACCTGTGTTTTGTTTTATACATGCGTGGTTAAAATTCCCGACACCGAACGAGCATACCAAGAGCCTCGTTGCGAAAAATTCAAATTGGGGTTACAGACATCGCGCGTGCTGAGGCTTAATATTGCTGTTGAATTAATGCGACGGAAAATATACAATTGTTACAATTTTAATAAGTTGCATGACGTCACTCATTAAGATGATTAAGAAAGCCGTGGTAGCCTAATGGTTCGACCTACAGATATAGAACCTATATCTCAAGCAGAAGTCATGGTTTCGAATCTGAGTTTCTCGGAAATTTCATTTGAAACTCACCATGAGCTTTTCGGTGAAGGCAAACATCGTAATGAAACCTGAATTTTTTTTTATAATATTAAGTGACGGAACGAACAAGTTGCGCGTCTGGTGGTAAACAACATTCAGAACAGTTGTAGTGCCACTCAGAGCTTTAAATCACCAAGATCTGAGAGGCACTGCCACTGCGCCCGACACACTAAGACATTTTATTTAATTATTTAAGGGAAGATCAACAGCTTTAAACTAAACTAAATTAAATAACAATAACAACTGAGATCCAATTAAAGATCCTCACAAATAAAAACATAATAAGGAATCTGGTTGCACAATTCACCTAACTTATTATATAAAACATTTTAATTAAGCCACAGAAGTTGTAAGCCTCACTAAGAGTCAAAAAAGTGCTCCATCAGTGCTGTCATAGCCGAAATCACACTCGCATCGAAAACGTCAAGATCAAAAGTATTACTACTATGACGACGAATTTCATGTGGTAGGAGATGATTATCAAGCTGACAAGTCTCATGTGTCAGTAATTTCACCAGTACCAGTAACCCTTCGAAGCCGGAACGCAGTAATGCTCACATGCGACAGAAAGAAGTAAGGTGGCAGTACTTCCCTGGACGAACTCTTTCACAAGGAGCTCGACTGCTACTAACACCTGCACGTCGGAGGTTCACAACCCTCGGAAAGCGTCTGAAGTCCCCAACCCGCATTTGTCCGGCGTACCGGACTATGTCCTAAACCCTTGCATGAGAAGAGATCCGTGCCCGGCAGTGGGACGATTACATAAATGGTCGATGATGATGATGGCTCATTGAAGATGCAGATACTGGCACCTACAAATCTCAATTTACATTCGTAAATTCAAATATTTAAGAGGCAATGGTAAATAAATTCATTTTCAGACAGAAAAGACTACTTACTTAATTGGTGTCCAATTTGGAGGTTATAACATCTAATGCAAAACAACAAAACTCATTGTACCAAACACAAAAATTAGGCAAAACTCCAAAAATTTCCATATAAAGAGATGTATTTTCCGTCGACTGCAAAAAGGCGTTTCCAAGGGAAATATGCTAATCTACTTAATTAGTGGCGTCTGCTGTCCTTCCGTTTTCAGTGTGGAGAAAAATTCTTGGGCTGCGAGTGAGTTATAGCCGACATTAATATTGTCCGCACTTCCGACTGCCAACTGCCTATTTTCCGGTTTCGAAAGCTGCCCGTTCCAAATCACAGCGGATCAGTCTTCCAACACTTTAAAACGGTCGCTTTTTTATTGGCGGGAGTTTGGCGAGACCGAACGGAATTGGCCGCAAATAGCGCTGGTCAGGGAGGGCTGTTAGAGTCCATTGACTTCTGACCTATGATTTTTAGTAAAGTGCTTCTTCGAAATTACATACTCTATTGAAATTTACTGTTTACACAATTTTAGCTCTTAAGTGTAAGTAGTTCGAATTTCAATTTCTGTTATCATAGTTTACGATGTTTACATAAATTCTTCATCAACGCATTTCCTATAAATCCCACTGCTGAGCACAGGTCTCGTCTCAGGTCCCCACCTGTATAGCCCATCACGCTGGTCCAATGTGGGTAGGAGACTTCACTTTCCTTCACCGAAAAGCTCACGAATTCAAGCCTGGCTGACTATACCCTAAACTCTCGCCTGAGAGGTGTGCGAGGTGTGTGAGCAGTGGAACGCATAAATGGGTTGATGATGAATCCCTATAGCATTCAGGTATCGGCAATAATCATGGATCTACTTACTGGCAAACAGTAAACTATAAAAATACTAATAATACATCTTAAAGAATCGTGTGACACAATTCAATTTTTGGTAAAATCTTGAACACTTTTATAGCTTAGTTGGAAGAAATCCGTTTATGGGATAAGCTTGTCTTTATACACAAATATTTTAACTTGTTTCTGAAAATTTGTAATTTACTTTGTGGTACAATAAAGTGTTTAAATAAATAATAGCTTTACTCAATCTTAAGGCCGCTACCGCTCACGATACAAGAAGCGAAAACATTTCAATATTTTGTAAAATGTTAATGATATAATGAATTATTAGGTTTATGTTTCTAAATAATATATAATAATTTCTTTTTCATTATAAATTTGCAGAAATAAACACGTCAATTGATGTAATTTTACGCCGTAATTTCATTCGACTACGACCTGAGTGGCCCGACGGTTTACGTTGTAGGCGTTGGATATTGTGGTCCCGGGTTTGAATCCCGGTAGGATCAATTTGGGAAATGAGCTTTTGGAAATTGTTTCTGTTCTGGGTATTCTGGTTAGTGCCCCAGAGTGAATTACGTTGTTCTGGCACTCGTGGTACTAGGGATTCCCTAGTTTAAGACCAAGTAATTGGTTTGGATGTTTGGCACTTATTTATTATTATTATTATTCTTTTTGTGATACTAGTGATGGAACAAACAAGTCGTGCATCTGTTGGTAAGCGACACGCCTGTCCATAACAGTTACTCCCTATCTACCGACCCGAGAGATAGGGTTTTCCGGAGAGACTATGAGCTAGACGTCTTCCGGTCGCTCAGGCCGCGTAGGAATTTGGAAACTGGAGAGACGCCATTCATTCGGCATCGGGAAGTTAGCGTGGCTTACAGCTCCTCCACCAGTGAGGAGATTTGGTAGTTGGCTTAGAGTCGGCGGCTCAGCGGTGGAAACCGTTAATCGTGCGTGCCTACGCACGCTCACTATCTATCTGGAAAATAGGGAGGGTGCTGTACGTGCACCCCAGGCGGCTCACCTAAGGCTCTAGCCTAGCAGAGAACCGGATGAAGTATGTGCAAACGTGCTGATCCGGGGTTAGAGCCTGACTTAGATGCTCCCTATACGAGCGAGCTCGCACAGGTCATAGTGCCCTTCCCGCGTAACTAAGTGGTTGATGCGGAGGGGCACTATAAACAAAACTTATGTAGAAAGATATGAGCCAGTGCCACTCAGAACTGGCACTGTGCCCATCACCTTGAGACATAAGTTGAAAAGTCCCATGTGCCTGTAATTTCACCAGCACCCTTACCCCGCTAAACTCAGTAATGCTCACAGAAATAGGTAAGGTTCTTACTTCTCTGAACGAACTCTTTCACAACGAGCTCTACTGCTGCTTTTATAAAACAAAAGTCGAAGCATACAAATAGAGTTTAAGGTTCACTAAATCAGATGAGACCATGATATAGGTGACATAAAGTTTGAAAGAGGGAAACACGTTCATTTCTCAGAATGCCTATTGCGCTCTAGTGCGCTGGCGCTTCACAGTTAATCCAATCTTGTTGTTCATATACAAACAGGTTTGTAAGGCCACTAACTTCGTAAGTTGTGGAATGCAGAAAAGCGTGTATGCTTTCTGTGAATTAATTAATATTGCTCTAGCGCAAAGGAGAGCATGAAAATTTCGCTTAATATTTCATTCTACGAGATTCCTGGAAGCAGAAGATGGCCATGTTGACGACTTGAATGACTTGTGGGTAAAATGAATAAATTTATACAAAATGAATATATTTAATTATTAATTATTAATACAAAGATCGAACCATTCCTTCGATCCGGCCGGATTTGAACCTACGATTTTTATAGCAAACCGTGCCAGACACTCTGCCAACTAAACCCCGGCGGACCTCACGAATTTTTCCATGTGCTTATTGTCGGGTCTTTGAATTTGGTTTTCAACGACTTTTAGCCGTAGCGCCATCTATGAGAAATCTATGAAAGTATTTCGTCACCCAGTTAGGTAACTTTACAACTACCAGCCCTGGCTTGAGATGTTACTATTAACTTTAAATTTATGGATTTATTTAATTCCATATGGTGGATTTTTTAAATTGGAAAACATTGAGTTCAAACAAACGGTTTTTTTCTTAATTCTAGAGTAATCCATTTAAAATATGAATTATTTTTTCGAATAATTGTTTTTTTCTCAAACACTTTATTTATGATTTATATCCTTGAATAACATAAAATAAAATTAATGCAACGAACAAAACAATTGTAGTAGTAGTTGTTGGTTGAATCGATAACGTGAATATTGCTATACACAATTAACAAAGATCTATATACGTATATATGTATATATATATATGTATCTATGTATATATATATATATATATATATATATATATTTAAACAAGCAACTACCCACTTCATGTAGAATAATTTTAGTACCCATTTGTTGTCGTTGGATATTTCAACTGTACTAGTACTGTATTTAAGGGTGGCTGTTCACGCATGAAGATTCATTTTTATAAATAGCACCTAAATTTTACTAAGGAGCAATTATTTTAATGGTTGATTTTGCTATTTCTCCAATCCAAGGCGTTTTTCTCTCCATACACTTTGAGTAGTGAGAACCAATTTTTGTTGTCTCCAGTGTCAAGTCCTGAATAGTGGCGAATTTAAGGATATTTCAATAAAACTTAGCAAATAGACGTAATTATAATATATTAAAATACTTTTAATGTAAGTTTTAAACTTAGAAAATAGTAAACTTAACATATGTATTAAATAAACTTAATATTGTATGTTACAAAATTTTTGTTACAAGCACACTTTTGTCACAAAAATAAATCTTAAAGGAGGTGAAATAGGGGATGAAAGTTTGTATGGAGAACCAATAAAACTATGAAAATAACGTTTTTAAAAAAAAACCGATCACATAATCGTGGACATCCATAGAATTATATCTATTTGCCAAGCTTTATTATGAAATAAAGGTTTATTTGACTTTGACATTTCTTTTTATCTGTGATGTGCTAGTTGAACAGAGTACTTACTGGTGGTGAAAGGCATTGCGATGAGTGCCACGCCACAGACGAAAAAAGCGGTGATGATGGAGTGCTTGCGGCCAAAGCGATCCAGGGTCAGACATATGTATTTACACGTACAAGAAAATCTTTGTCGCAATATCACCGAACGGGAAACATTGAAGTCGATACTAATTTCCTCAGTAATTAAATGTAAAACATAAATACACGGATTGATAAAAAATTTGACTATTTACTCTTCATTCAGACGGCGGTGAAATAATAACGTCTGTAGATTGCAATTAAGTAATTCATTTATAAACTTTTCACAGTCATTAGTTCAAAAATACAAAAGATGGATCAAGATAAAACGGATTTTAAATGTCACGCGGCGCATTCACAGGGAGCGTTCGCGCGTAATTGTTCACTTCCCAAGTAACTGTCTCAAAAAGCCCACCTTGTTAATGTGCCCTCATTTATAAAGCACTAACCATCAACTTCGGTCCTTATTTTCACATAGCAACCCTGCCAACGATCATGTCATAGGACCACGTCAGGCAATGAAATCTAACGTCAGGTAACTGAATAAACTGAACAGACACACACGACCAGCACTTGCCCCTCTGCGAGCTCACCGAGTTTGAGTTATGACGGACGCGTCATTTTGTTAACAAAGAAACCATGGTCGAGAGTAATAATTAGAAAACAACACGTAATAAATTATCAAAGATTTACCTTTTGGTAAAGCATTATTTAAACGGAATATTTATGTAAACATTAAACGGAATTCTGTTACGTTACGTTTGACGTGATAACTGACTCTGACATATTTATAAAATTCCACCATCGTTTATTCAGCCACCTTTAAAATTTAAACCTGTATAATTTCAACATAATGTACGTATTCAGTGTACATGAAGGTGACCGCAAATCCAGGCAACAGTGAGGTGGGTAAAGAGCATTCTGTAAATCAGATGTACCACCGACGAGATTTATGCTCGAATAAAACGACCACACGAGGCCGGCTGGAACAATTTCAATTTAAGGTCCCACACCAGTAAATTAACGTAAACAGCCTGCATATAATATTATATGAATATTATACATAAAAATCCACCATGTGAAATAATTTTTTCAGTTCAAAATAGCGCATATTTGTTTTGAACCAAAGTTTCGGGGTCTATGCAGGTCACGACTGACAGATGGCAAAGTCATCAACCAGTTATGGTTGGTTTGTTTGAAAATTCAATTGTACGCGATTTAGATCTGAAAAATAGTTTAATTTCCTATGGAAATGAGTTCTTTACATCTCAACGAAAACATATCGATACTTCGGGGAAAAACCAAAGTACAAATTTACAAAACAAGTAAAAAAGAAACAAACATTCATAATGATTTTGGTAAAAGGTATGTAAACTTTTTGTTTTCGTTTTATAACGGGGTGGATGAAATGAGCGTCCCCGCGCAACGTACCATAACGTACCATCATGCCTTTTCGGTATGCCGATTGGCAAATCTTTTCATCACGATCGCTAGCATTATAGTGTATGCCATCCAAGATAAGAAGTTTCATAACTGTCTTTACGTAAGAATAGCATATTTTGGCAAATAAAGAAACCTAGTATCTCGAAAACGTTTCAAAGTTTTACCTGACTACAACATAAACTTGTTTTTATAAGAATTTACCTGTATAAAGTATCAATATATTCTATTCATTGCGACTAATTTATAAATTCAATTTAGAAAACATGTAATTAATCTTAGTAAAGACGTATCATATTATGTATACTTTGAAAGTAGTTCTTGATTTTCTTTAATAAATAAAATATAAACTACAAGGGACTTGAAATTATGCGTCCATCATAATTGTGAGAGGCGTCCGTTCGTGTCAAAGGGGACAATTGGAAAAATTTACAATTGTCGTCAACAACACTTAGTATAATTAGTATAACCGCTCTTGATAGTTGGGTTGTTCGCATTATAGTAGTTTATAGTAGGTAAATTAGGTATTCATTCTTTGGTGTACCATAAATTATAATTTTTTTACAGTGTCTTTCTTAAAAATGTGGACATTTTTGTTATTTACCACAAAATTACAACAGCCGAAACTTATAATTTGTGTTTGAAATTGTCGATAAAATCAGAGAGGGCCAAATTTTCATTTCCATTCAACAACCAACATTTCCATATGTTTTTTTTTCTGCTATTTAAATTTAATAATTCTAAACGAATAATGTCAATAACGAGTTACTGGAAAGTGGTTCATATATTAATACATCAAGGCCTATGTCTGCATTTTGTATAGATTATTTACACTTTTTATTAATTTCTTTTATTACAAGTGGGAAATAGGACTGGTTTTATTGTTTTTTAACAACCTAAATGTGTTTATAATTGTAGGACATTTCATCGTGTGCTTGTGACAAAGATGTTATTATTTTAAAGGAAGTGACAGTATCTACCGAATCCTTCTACTACTCGTATTAATTGAAATTGACTGTATAAAGGTAGTGGGTCGGATTAATATCGTAATGAACAATTTAGACCCTCAAAACATTCTATTACGAAGCTGAAACACAAATTACTTTGATATATATTATATTTTTTTTATTAAAAATAAGTGCGTATTTGCCCACCATCTCACCTGAAATCTGATGGAAAATGATGATGAGGTCGATGATGCAGCATGCACACCTAAATAATGCCTATTCACTCTCGCTGAAAAGGCCCAAGTTATAGCGTTCAGGGAATAAGAATGTCCACAACATAAGGATGGAATCCCAACTCGAGTCTAGTCCTTCGATGATGGAAAGGGGAAGGCGGAATCAAATCATGCAATTCTAAATCTAAGTAACAATTTAGTTTGCAATGAAAATATTTTCAAAATATGAAAAAGGCTCGCTGCAACTTACTACCTATATAAATATAGTAGCTGTAGAGCTGCTTTCCAAGTTCGCCCCGGGAAGAACTGCCACTGTACATATTTCTGCCGCCAAGTAATATGAACATAATTGCGTTCCGGTTTTAAATGGTAAAGGAGGCTGGTGTACATGGGACTTGTAAAAGTAATATATCAGGGTGACGGGCGTAGTGGCAATGTCCCTCACATCTTTGCGATATTCAGCTCAGAGTGGCACTACAACTATTCTTCGTCTTGTTACTAGATATAATAAAAATGTAAATGCCACTAGTTACGAAAAATATGACGTGCGGTGGATGTTCGCAAGAAATTGTGAATAGACAATACCTAACATGTAAACATTGCTCTAAATACTATGATCTCCTGTGCGCAAATGTTAGTGAAAAGCGATTTCACAATACTATGACTGTGGAACATAGAAACAAATGGAAATGTCAGGAATGTGTAAGCAGGGAACCAAAGACTGATAACACGAACACACCGATCAAGCGTGATCTACCGCTACATTCTGACAGCAAGGAATGCTCTTCGAATGTGACATTGCGAAGTCGTGTTGCCCCGAAAAATCAGTCCCCTATTCCCTCATCGCCTCTGTCGCCTTCTCCACCAGCAAAACAAACCATTGAGTCTGAATTGGTCAATGAACTGCGACTGTTCAGAGAGGAGATGAAAGCTGAGTTGCGAGAATTTAAAATAGCCGTAACTGACTTGACCGCTGCTGTCAACATTTGTAACAGGCGGGTCGACGATCTCGCGGAGCGCCTGGAGATCGTAGAGCGTTTCCAGCGGGATGGATCGGCCATGGCCGCGTCTTCTCTTCAAAATGCAATAACTGAGCTCAAGCTGGAATTGAACGATCGCGATCAAGAACTATTCAGGAACGATATTGAGATTGCTGGAATTCCTGAACAAAACCATGAAAGGTACATTCACCTCGCGCTGACCGTAGCAACTAAACTAGGCGTAAATCTGGAGGAACGAGACATTGTAAGTGTGGCGCGAGCGGGGCCCGTGCGTCGCATGGAAGAAGCCGGGTCGCGACCGCGCCCGCGCCCTATCGTTGTGCGGCTCGCACGCCGAGCGCACCGTGACCAACTGCTGGAGGCCGCGCGCGTGCGCCGCGGGGCTACTACTGCAGGCCTAGGGGTCGATTCTGACACGCAACGTTTCTACGTCAATGAGAGGTTGACTCGCATGAACCGGCAACTTTTCTATAAAGCGCGTGGAGAAGCCTTACGCACTCAATGGAAATATGTATGGACACGAGAAGGGAAGATTTTTGTACGCAAGGAACATGGTTCACCGCGACATCGAATACGTACTGACGATGAATTAGTTAAAATTTTTGGTCAATGATACAGTTGGTACAATTCCTTCATTGTATTTTGTTAATAGCATTTATCGCCTTGAGAGACAATTATGTTTTTAAATTTTATAATATTTTGTTTCACGTTTTTAGTTATTGTTTTCTGTTGATTCTATATTGCGCTGTACGCCGTTGCTTTGAATGCTATTTTTTGTTAAGTATAAATTCCTTTATTAGTTGTGTTTTAAAACTATTTTTTGTATTGATGAGGGTAACAATTAAAGTGTTAGTATTATATATATTTTATTCAAGGCGCTTATTATATCCCATACGACTAACTTTGCTTTCACATAGTCGTATACACAAACACATACACGTAACTGTGACTTTACATAATGGTGCACACAAACACATAATTAACACTGATTGGCGACACGTAACACTTCTTTGCAAGTTCTTAGTACATGACAAGTTTCATCAAGTTTCTTTTTCCATTGTTATACAATTTAAAAAAAGCAAAGGATTGACTATCGGGCTGCTAAACGCTGGATCTCTTGGTACGCGTCATGATGAGTTCCTCGTGGCCATGGAACGTTTCAACGTTGACGTCATGGCTATCAACGAGACCTGGTTGCACGCTGGCCAGGAGGGTCGAGCGCCCGCGCCTCCCGGGTATCGCCTGCGCCATGCCCCACGTCTGGCCAATATACGCTCTCGCGGTGGTGGCGTTGGGTTCTATCTCAAACACGGTATCAATGCCCGCGTCATTACGCATCCACCTGCGCCGCCCGTGGAGCAGATGTGGTTGGGTCTTAATATTAATAATATTAAAATTACAATAGGTACAGCGTACCGCCCTCAATGGGTTAGCGTGGATGCTTTTCTCGATGCCCTGAGTGAAACTATTTCCTCACTCGGAAACTATGATTATCTTGTCCTTCTTGGGGATTTTAACATAAATCTTTTAGACGCGCAAGAACTCAAAACAATAAAATTGTCAAATTTTTTTAATTGCATGAATATTGATCAACTTGTGACGGAACCTACTCATTTCACAACGTACAGTGAAACATTAATTGACATAATTTGCTCTAATGCATGCATTGATAATGTTTCTGTTAATTATATTCCGGATCTAAGTGCTCACGCTTTTCTCACTTGTGAATTGCAAGTAAAAAAAGTTAAACTTCCGGTTAAACGTATCACCTATAGACCTTTAAAAGATATGGACCTTGTGACTTTTGACTCTGCTGTTAACTCTTTTCCATGGGAGAGCCTGGAATCTGACAATGTAAATGATATGGTTGAAGCCTTTAATAGAGAGATTTTGCATATATTCAATTCTTTTGCTCCAATAAAATCAGTTCAGATTAAAGACAGTTCACATCCTTGGATCACTCCCACAATAAAGAAAATGATGAAGTTACGGGACGAGGCTCACTCTAAGAGTAGACGTACTAAATTAGATGCACATAAAAACTTCTATAAAGATTTAAAAAACACTGTCTATTCCGCAATTCAAAGTGAGAAGTTTGCCTACTTTAGTCAACATATCAATACTATCAAAAATCCCCGCACATTGTGGATAAATATAAAAAAAAATGTGGCTGATTTTAAGAAAAAAAACTGTGTGCTACCCGTTAATTTACGTAACCCAAATAATATCAATCAACATTTTCTTGATTTACCTGGTAAAGACGATATCAGCATGTCTCTGTTAAATGATTTTGAATGCAATAGATTTGGTCCTGGAATTTTAACCTTAAAACCTATTTCCGAAACGACGGTCTTTAATATTATAAAATCGCTTTCCACGAATGCCCAGGGCGACGATGGTATCAATTTAAATATGATCCTGCTAACGTTACCCCGTACTTTATCAATAATTACAACGATTATAAACAAATCCATTACTACTGGTGTTTTCCCTGAACAATGGAAAATAGCTATTGTAAAACCAATACCCAAAAACCAGAATCCTAATAAGTATGAAGATCTTCGACCTATAAGTATTCTCCCACTTCTGTCAAAAATCCTGGAGAGAGTTGTCGGTACACAGATAACAGAGTTTGCTGAGACTTATAATATTCTGCCTAAGAAACAGTCTGGTTTCAGAAAGTCCCGCAGCACCGCAACTGCTCTCATAGATGTTGTAGATAATATCTTAGCCGCACGTGATACTGGAGAAGGATCTTTGCTGGTATTTCTGGACTTTTCACGCGCATTTGACACTATAAATGTTAGGTTGCTCTTGTCTAAGTTAGCATTTTATGGTTTCGATAATTTGACACTGAAGTGGTTTGCGAGTTACCTCTCTGGCCGTACCCAATATATCAGTGTTAATAATGAAGACGGTACTAATTCCATATCCTCGTCGATGCCTGTTACAAGGGGACTCCCGCAAGGATCAATCCTTGGTCCAGTCCTTTTTATTATGTATAGTGCGGACATCATTAAATCTATTGTAAATTGTGATTACCATATATATGCAGACGATATTCAATTATATAAATCATTTAAGCCTAGTTCCACAGTAGTGGCCGTAGCCGAATTGAACGATGATTTATGTCGAATAGCCCACTGGTGTGAATCAAATAGTCTGGTTTTAAACTCTAGTAAATCCAAGTTCATATTATTGGGTACGCGGAGCCAAATAGACCGCATTCAGAGTCAGAATCCTCAAGTTTCTGTAAGGGGTGACAACTTGGAACGTGTGTTTGAAGCCCGTAATTTGGGTCTTCTAATGGATGAACGGTTGCATTTTGAAGGACATGTACTCGAAACTATGCGCAGCTGTTTCTATAGATTAAAGGTACTTTATAAAATCCGCAACTTTCTTAGTGTAGACATGCGAATTAAGATGTGCGATGCACTAATTCTATCAAAATTAAATTATGCGAGCACAGTAATGGGCGGATGTCTCCTAACCCGGACGAAGAAAGTGATTCAGCGGGTCCAGAATGCCTGTGCACGTTTCTGTTTCCCTGTTCCCCGTCGATCTCACATTACCCCGTTCTTAAATAAATTCAACCTCATGAACATGGAGGCGCGTCGTAAGTTACATCTTGCAAGTTTGCTTTTCGGAGTAATAAAGAATCGAGAGCCTTCTTACCTCTACGAAAAACTTACGATTTCTCAACAGAATGTGCGATTTGCAGTTCGTCTTATGTGTCCTTCCCACCGCACGACTGCCTTTCGTGGCAGTTTCCGATTTGCTGCCACAAAATGTTGGAACGATATACCACCACCAATACGAAATTCCAAATCTGTTGCCTCTTTTAAATTAGCCTATAAGAAGTTTTTATTATCAACTCAATTATAATCTCACTACATAAGGTAGTCGTGCGTTGCTTGCAAAGATCTTAAAAAGTGATCAGAGCCAATTTGTACAATGTGTTAACACTAATCACCTCACTTACACTACATATACTCACCTCACTTACACTACATATACTCACCTCACTTACACTACGTATACTCACCTCACTTACACTACATTATAATCACATTTTTGGTATTTATTTCATTTTTATTATTATGTATCTATGTTAGGATTAGTTTATGGTGTTGTTTAATATTTTAAGTTTTGATTTTTATTTGTAATTAAGTTTTATACCTAATCTTTATATTTCTTTTTTGTTTTATTTTACCTTTCCGCCTGCTTGGACGAGGCGCCATCTTTCTTTTTGTCAATTTATGGTGCCACTGAAAACCAGCGTAATGAGGCGTTCTTCAACGTCTCATTACACAAAGCTGAGTGGTGACCGTTTTGGTAACATATGATGTATAATTGTGTTTGTTTTGTATTATTTATTGTAAAATGTTGCCAAATAAATTATTTTTCTTTCTTTCTTTCTAAATAGTGCTTCTAAAATAACCTATTGTACACGATTATTTGTAAAATACTGACAACCTCGCAGGACTATATTACTAACAGCATTGGTTCTGTATGTCGTGTGACTTTTGCGTTCCCGATGGGTATGTGAGAAGCCGGCGCCGACCTCACTTGTTGGCGATTCCTCTATGGAGAACCAACCTGCTGAACAGGGCATCACTGACACGAGCGATGAGAACTTTCAACGACATTGATGGGAACATTTATCTGTTTGCCTGTTCTCTGTGTGAGTTCATTAAAATAGCTTTATTTATAATGTGTTATGGAATATAATAAAAGTTTGTAATGTAATGTAGTATAATATAGTTTTAGTAAAAATAAGTGAAAATTTTGGCTACACTATTGCATTAGGTTATTAACTATCATTACAGGTAGTAAGTAGTAGGTAGCTTATGTACGTATGTAAAATAAATAAATAAATAAACATCATAAACAACTACTTTTGTTCCATGACTTTTAATAATTCGTCAGATTTTACCTTCACACAAAAATATTTAAATAGATCGCTCTAAACGATAATAACTCTGTACAGAATGGGGGTGGGAGTCGTCGCGGAGGACCACAGAATAATAAATACAGTAGAAGCGATTGTTAGCGTCTCACGCGTGCCAATAGTAGGCCTAGTTAGACCTACTTAAGCTCAGTCCGCCATTTTCGCTTTGTACGGTAAGGTTGTGTCAATTATTTAGCGCAAATTCCCTGAAATCGTAGAAAATACCGATTTGTGCTGTTTTGGAGTATAAAAACGATAACTGTACCCAAAATATTATCCGTGCCGGTGTTACATATCATCGGTAAGTCTTATTTTAATAAATTTTCTTATTATCGAGTTGATTTTTTGTACTGTAACAAACTAAAGTAAACATTATCCCAGAGCAATATGGTCGAATTTTATCTTTTGGAGAACTAAGAAAAAGAAATGCTTCTGAGTGTTTCGTTAATTTTAAATTTTATTGATTGACATAAAGTACATTATGCAACGTGTGCGTTAAAGAAGACATCTGTTGTCGCGGAGTTACTACTTTCTATGTGTTCAGACGTTAGTCATCGGTCGTAGTCCAGCCACTGGCTGCAAGATGGCAGCACATTGAATAAAATTTCAATATGAAATCGAAACGTCGTGACTTATAAGGGTTCTGATAGTAATCAAGGCGTAAGGCATTTCCACTGTTTTTTTCTTCCGTGCGGAGGACGCTTGCTTGGAAGGTCAATGCTTGCACATTTGAACTTACCTTACTACCTTACTTACTAATAAAAAATGATAGATAGTACAACATATATCCCGTATGACTTGTATCAGAAGCAGCTCCAACGGCATCCTGAAAATGGTTGCAAGCAGGTTTGATTGTCCTATCCTTATGTACTGGGTTGGGCAAATCAAATGTTTTTATGTATAATTATATATAAATAAATTAATATATATAAAAATATTAATAAAAAGATCGAACACTTAGAAAAAATTCCTTCGATCCCACCGGATTCGAACCGATGTCTTCTTGCGAACCGTCTCAGACCTTATGAATTTTTCTATGTGCATATTGTCGTATTTTTGTGTTTGGTTATTCAACGACTTTTTAGCCGTAGCGCCATCTATGAGAAATCTATGAAAGTATTTTCAAATTTCGTCACCCTGTTAGATATGTACAGCTACCAGCCCCATTGATGTCTATGCATATTAAATAAATCGATTTTGTGTTGTTATAATGTATAATATATTATATCGCACATGATAACTAACATTAATTTCAAAGCGACAGTGTTGTCCTGTCACTTTGAAATTAAATCGTATACGAACGACATATAAATATAGCGAAATTTTGGAGATTAATACAACGCAATTTTGAGATAAAATATAATATAACGCACTTTTTGAGATAATACTACTTTGGTTGTCCAGTGCGATATATTCTATAATGTAAGTTACATGAGCGAGTGCAAATAAGGCCCGGGCCGGGAAGGAGTATATAGGAGTATGAAAAAAGATTACAAAAAACTAAACTGTTTTTGTAGCGAGGTTATATGTATATCACGACTTATCGATTATAAAAATATGACACATTACACGAGTTAGTACCTACTAAATAAATAGTAAAGGTAATAAGGTTTACTATGAAAACCTGAATGTAGATATGAAAGATGGTGCTAGTAAAAATGTTAAAAGAATACCTGCATGTCTAAAAATATTCGAAGTATTCGAACTAAAAATAGATATTATGTAGGTAAACAACATTATCAATGTCTGCCACGTAGCAACACATAGTATCTATTATTTTTTTAACTACACCTTCGGAGTCATTTACAATAGCCCGCGAATATAATGTATATATATTATTATTATTGAAAAAACTAATGGTGAAAAATTACTTCAAATATTAACCTTATATGTAAACGGTTTAAGTAAACTTTTGTTTGTTTAACGTGTATGATGTTCTAAAAGCGACATGTATATGATTGCAAAAAGTAAGCGAGCGAGAAAAATTATAATATCCACCATATAAATGAACGTCCTCGAAAAACGAATCATATGAACAAGGTAGCTGCTGTAGTCAAAGAATTTCTCTCACCTGTCACCATTATCAGATAAGCTCTAGGTCATCATAACATTTTATTTTCAAAATAATTTACATGTATGTGTCAAGATTTATTGAAATCGGTTAACGGAAACTAGGTGCAATTCTATAAACCGGATTCATCTCCTGATTTGCCACTCCTAGAAGTGGATTATTTCCTTCAAATTTAAATTGGACCACTGCTGGATTACCTTATTAGTGGCCCCATTTAAATTTGAAAGAAATATTCCAACAAAAGAAGAAACATAAGTAAACTAAATCACAGTAATATACACAAAAAAATCGTATTGGGAACCTCCATGTCGTGACAATAAGCCGTGAGCCTAATAATTTAACCTACCACCTCTCAAACAGACGCCTTGGATTCTTAACCCTCTCCTGATAAGAGACGCTTTCTCAGCAAAGGGACATATAAATGGGTGACGATGATGATGTAAACCTTCTCCTTCTTTGAAGCTGGTTAAAAAATTCTTTGGAATTGAATAACTTTACTGTGAAATCGTCAAACGTGAATTGTTCCGATGATTGGACTTGACAAAATAATACAGTAATTAGGTTTACTTAGAAGCAGTAATTCATTATCGTGTGACATACTTACGCACCTGGCACTTTTTCAATGACATCTTGATTGATTTACCCACGTATTTTAAGATAAGTAAGCATCATACCTATTCAAGTACCTAATTGTTTTGTCAACGTTATAGATTATCAGCAGATATCGGAATAGACAAAGTAAACTTCAAGGAGAGTGAATTATAGCGTAGAGTGAAATATAACTCCTACTGAAATTTCGGAAATATTGTATTAGAAATTAACTAGCAATTACCAGTCGTGACGTTCTTTGGGGGAGGCCAATGTTCAACAATGGACATCTTTCATCTGCAATTACTACGGTAGTGTATTTAGAAGAAAAAAATTGTAATTGCAATTAAAAATGTATCTATTTTGATACGATTTTCTTATTTTTATTTTTAATAGTTTGATTTCTGAGAAAGGTACGCTCTATGTATTTGGGGTTTAGATAAATATATACATTCTACCTACCCCGATATTATTATCAGTTCTATCAATGTCTTTATGTCGATATCAACTTATAAGTCTTATTAAATCAGTGATATAACATATAATAGTTAGTACTTAGTTTTTCTCGTTCGTTTTTCGAGTTCGTGATTTCAAAAAGACATAATGAAATATTTTATAACACTGGCTGTTAATACCTATTATAATTTATAACCTACCTACACCTATTTATATATTATAACATCACATCAACTTATACATACTTTTAAAATTATTGGTATAACACAGTAGGTCTTCATCAACGCCAGCAAAATTTATTATAGTATGCATAATTTACATTTCACGTGTAATAATTCTTTATATAAAATAATAAATAGAACGCGTTAATAATAATATTCCGATTCAAATTTTAATTTATACACTAAGTTACACAAGTAATAACACTAATTTTAGATCACAATGTTATTGAGCTGGTAAAGTAAATTTAACAAGTCTTTCAGATTCAGCGAATAACCTTTTTGCAACTTCTAGGTCTTGGGCTGTTTTGGAAGGTTTTTTCTCACGACAATCGCTGAAGTAACATCCACTTACATGACTAACATCAGGAGAAACTGCTAAGTAAATAGAGGTCTGCGCCGCTTCCCATGCATTTTGGAACATAAAACCAACTGATTTCTTCACTATATTCCTTATTAATGAACTGGGTATATTCCTAAAGATATTAGTCGCCGCCATACCAGGATGCAACGCATTTACCGTCACATTGGTACCCTTGATCCTTTCGCTCAATTCTAAAGTCATTAAGTTCAAGAACAATTTACTATTGGCGTAAACTAAATAATCACTCCAATATTTCTCCATGTTCAAATTCTCGAAGTCCAACATGCCGTACTTATGTATCATAGAGGAAATATTAATGATGCGGCTAGGCGCGGAAGACTTGAGAAATGGCAGTAGTAAGCAGGTTAACAAAAACGGTGCAAAGTAATTGACTTGCATGCCGATGTGAAGGCCGTCTTCGGTTTTATAGTTGCCAAGGCCGCCGGCGCCGGCGTTGTTGATCAGAACATCGAGACGTTTTTCAGTCTTCATTATTTCATTGCAAAATTCCCGTACGGAACGCAGGGATGACAGGTCCAGTTGGCGACAATGAACGTCATTATTACCTGAGAACTTCACTATTTCTTCTCTCGCAACTTCAGCCCGTTTGACATTTCGACATGCAATAATGACCCTGGCGCCACGACTGGCTAGGTCTTTCGCTGTTTCCAGTCCAATACCGCTGTTTCCACCAGTCACTATGACTACTTTACCGACCATGTGAGCGCTTGTCCGGCATATCCCAGTCGTCAACTTCTGGTACACTTTAACACATAGCACTAGTACCACAAAAAACACAATCAAACTCCACAAGACCATGGCTATAAATCTGTCCAGGCCCACATTTACTATTGTCAAGGGTTACACTACGACTGGTCACCTTTACAAAATGATTAACATTATTATCAGATACATACAGGTCATTCGTACGACCACACGATAAGACACCGTATCTACACTTAAACGTACACGATAAAGCGAAATTTTGTTATTGCATTTATATTTTATAAGACGTGTTATAAACAAAAACAACGTTCGTCTAGTTGTCGTATTCTTCAGTACTAAATTAGATGCCAAAGCGTGCATAGAGAGCGCGTACGCGTCGCGCGCCGCCGGCTCGGTCAAGTTACGTAATACGGCGTTAAAATATGCGCTGTTCCAAATCTTAGTACAAAAAAACCGTTAACAAGAACTATAGTCTCTAAAGTAACATTTTTAGATATTTATTTTATCAGCAACCAACCGAAATTTCAATTACAAGTGCAAAACATCATAATAATAACATTCAATAGAGAAAAATAACAACCTGTCAATTTTTTTTTGTTTTAAAAGTATGACTAATGTAATGCCTCTTTAGATATCAACTTGTGAGCCTAGTGTTAAGCGACACGCTTACTCGTAACAGTTGCAGTGTCAATTGCACAGATCTGTCACTTTAGACATCAAATTGCCAAGTCCCATGTATCTATAATTTCACCAGAATCTTTACCCTTCAACATCGGAACGCAGTAATGCTCACATTACTGCTTGGAGGCAGAAATGAGTATGGTGGCAACACTTCCCTAGATGAACTCTTTAACAAGGAGCTCTACTGCTACTATTGAGTGATAAAAGTATCTACTTAAAAAAAATGCTTAACACATGAGGCTTAAGCGCGTACTAAATACTAAGTTACTGTCTTTAATGGTGTAGAAATATCACAATGTTGCAGCTCTATCGCCATCGATAAGGTCAACTGTATGCTATTTATTTCAACGGGTAATTTCACGACTGAGTATACAAATTTTTCTAAATCAGATATTTTTATTACAAGTATAAATAACATTATAGCGCCACACATACCAAAATCCAGACGGAAAATAAATGTAACATACTTTTGTCACAAATAAGATGTGTCTGATCGTATAAACGACAGACCCATTTCGTTACTTCCAAGGTGTTCGATGGTATATTAAATTCTCATCTTGACGAGCATCTAGTTTCATGATGCACAGTTTGGCTTCAGACTAGGGTTGTCTGCAGAAAGTGCGATTTTGAACTTGAAGCATACCGTCGAATACTATACAGAGAGGCATACGCTAATTTATTTTTGTTTTTGGATCTCTCAAAAGCTTTCGATCTAGTCAGATACGACATCCTGTGGGCCAAGCTCGGTTCGATTGGATTGACATGTGATATACGGTCTTTATTTATGTATTGGTACAAAGGCCAGGTCAACATTGTGAGATAGAATGACAGACTATCTGAGTCACCCATTGGTGGGATTGCGGGGTAAGACAGGGCGGACTGACTTCGCCCTAGCTTCAATTTACATAAATTAACATATGTAAATGAGTTGATCGCTGATGTGTACGTAGATTATGTCTGTGTAAATAACATAAGTTACGCAGATGACATGATGCTGTTGGGTCCATTTGTCAGCGCCCTTAGGAATCGTGTTGCTGTCTGCGAGTCATATGCCGCATCACACGGTCTGGTATATTATTGTAAAATAGTGAGGTCATGGTATTTGCTGCAGAAAGTAGACATCCTACTATTGTACCTATCACCGTATTCATTCATCATATTGAATGAGGTAGCTCTTAACAGAGTATTTAAATGTAACTATCTAGGACATTCAATTAAGCCTGATCTCAGAGACTATGACGATATGGAGAGGGAACGGGAGCTTTATCAGTAAGGGCTAAAATGTCGGTTCACAGGTTTGTGCAATGCTCTGCTGCAGCCAAGATAACCCTTTCCAAGGCTTATTGTTCGTCTTTTTACGCGGGTAGCCAGTGGATCCGACATACGCAAAAGTCGTACATTGCTCTCCGGACCCAATACGACAATGCTTTCAAGATACTGTTGCGGCTGCCGAAGTTCAAGCAAATGGTTGCAGAAGCAAGGACAGACTCCTTTTCTAAACAGCCTACGTAACAGTAGCAACAGCTTCCTGAAAATGATTGCTAAGAGAATGGAGGGACCTCTCATAAGACACCTCATAGATTTTACTCGATCTTTGTTTAAAATAATGTACTAGCATAGTATATAACTATCTGTATATCTGTTCTATTCTATATATGTAATAAAATGCTTTTTACACTTTTTGCTGCATAGTCGGTGCGTGTATCATTTGTGGTCTTGTATAGGAATTTTAACTAGAATTTCGGTAGTATATATATAATAGTGTATAATTGCGGTGAGTGAGGTGATTTTTTGGTTATATACTTAATTAGAAACTGTATACTGCGATGTCTACAGCGATAAATATATTTGACTTGTACTTTACATTATTTACAAGGTGAAGCCTGAAAACCAGCAAATTGCTAAGGTTGTTACCTTTTCTTCAACATTTAGATTTTCAGCCACTATTTTAAGTTTTCATGTCTCGTTGTAGTCTTGAAGAATAAAGTCTTTTTATTTTATTTTTTTTATAAACGTAAATATGGATTTAGGGTGTTCAGGGTGAAAAAAATAAATAAATTGTAAAATTAATAATAAATTTTAAATAAGGTGAAATATGGAGAACCAATCATTTCTCAAGTAACGGATATGATAATTTATTAACTGCGTCTGTGGCCGAACGGTTACCATGCCGGACTGCCACGTAGAGGGAGAAATATTTGTATGGCCTACATTTATTTCTCTCGTAAGTTTGGGTGTAATTTGTGGTTGTCTATGTGTATGTCCATGCCACCCGCGACACAGGGTTTCCCTAGTGCGGGGCTATGTTGAGTGTGTGCGTTACTATTATTAAAAAAAATATAAATAAAAAAAACATATTTATGCCTTTTGTAAGAAATAAACAATGTTGCAGGGTTTTTGACCGATTACGCCTCGAGGTAAAATAGGGCATGATTTGAATATTTCTTCTTTAAGTACTTACTTACTTTTGCAATACTACCTATCTATTGTCTATTTCATATTGTTTATGCGTTTAGTAAGAAGTAACGTTATGTTTCAACGTTTTTGACCGTTCACTCTTAAGTTAAAATAGGGGATGATTTCAATTTAGCAGTAGGCTACTCGAAGTACTTACTTATTAAGAAGTCGCGGGTACCAGCTAGTTAGATATAATTGTGTTGATACGTGTGGAGTTTTCCTTTGTAAATAAAATCCGATATGTGATAGAAAGAAGTTAAAGCCAAAATTACGCGACTGGATGTTCTAAAGTCTTGGTGGTACACCAATATGTATAAAATACTTTTACAAGTTGTTAATATTAATAAATTTAAAGCAAAATTATAAAAACAATGTCAGTGATATATAAATTTCTTATATATCACTGACATTATATAAAAAAATTGTTACACATACCGGGCTATATGAGTTCAATGTGTTACCTTTTGGCTTGAAAACAAGTCAAGCGGTGTTTCAAAGGGCGATGGATAAGGTATTGGCGGGAATGAAGTATCGTAATGTGATAGTTTATGTGGTGAGGTTTTGATTCGATTGCGAAATGCGCATTTGACTTTAAAACCATCTAAGGGTCGTATTCCAGAACTCTACTCAATGCTCAAGTCAGGATCTGAGTATGATTTCAAGCACTGGAAATACGACCGTAATGGCAGGGACTTGAGTATGATGTCGAGTGCTTTAAACCATACTCAAATCCCGACTTGAGCATTGAGTAGAGTTCTAGAATACGACCCTAAGTGTCGTTTCGGTTTTCAGAAGGTGACTGTTCTGGGACATGAAGTGTCGGGCGAGGGAATTGGGCCGGATAGTAAGAAGGTTGCGGCGATGAAGGAGACAAATCCTTCATGTAGTCTGAAAGAAGTGAGAGCGGTTTTAGGATTGTTATCTCATTATCGAAAATTTATTGATAATTTTGCTAGATTGGCGCTTCGCATCACGAATTTGACGAAAAAGGACAAGGTGTTTGTTTGAACGAATGAAGCGCAGGAGGCATTTGAGGTGTTAAAATATCGCATTTGTAAAGCGCTTGTTTTGGGACATTACTCGTCGAATAGTGAACAGGTGACGCGGGTGTATGCGGACAGCAGTGGATATTCAGTCGTTTAGTGCAGGGGATGGGAGAGATGAAACCTATAGCTTATGCCCCGAGAAAGTTAACTGAAGCAGAAAAGAAATATTCTGTTACGGAGAAGGAATGTTTAGCACTTTTATGGGCGTTAAATTATTTTAAAAGTTATTTATAGCATAGGACGTAGCTCAGGTAGTGTAGCGAGAGATACTTTTAAATATAAACTGGGAATATCTCCATAAATAAATATTTATTACGTATTTTGCATGTTGTTTTTTGGAGGCGTCTTCTAGAACTGCCAAGATGTTCTTCTTTTTTCTATCATATTTTTTAAATATATTCTAAACACAAATGTATATTCATTCAGCCAGTACTTGTACTCATAGAGTAAAGCCTAGACTACAGTACCACATCTTCTTTAAAACCAGTTAAAATCAAATAAGTAAAAGGATATATTACACCTAAAGTAGGCGTACCGTACGTTGTCGCGTACTATTTAAAGCCCCACAATTTGTCGCATCAGAACACATCAAACGATCTCATTAATCCCACCAAGCCCCTTGATAAACCCACCACCTTTATTTTACATGCTAAACAACCGTCTATGAATACATAAACTTTATCAAAAACAAATTATACCTGTCGCCTTTATGCATTTCACCTCCAAATAAACACATAGTAAATATCTTCTCACCAAAATTGTCACAACCAGCAATTTATACAGCTCACATAACCGTGAACTGTTAACAAGTACTTCACATTATCTTTGCTTACTTTCCGTAGAGCGTTTAAGGATTCGTTAGAAAGCTCGACGTTAATTAATTTTGCTTAGTGATTTTCAAAACAAAGCAATAAGAACTCTTCTGAAGCGACGAATTACTTAGTGAAATACAATGGCCTATAATTATAAATAAGGAATGTTCACCTTATTAGCCGTTAAGGACTCTGCGAGCACGGTAAACTGCGAACGGGAGAACTCCGTTTTACACCACTGTTAAAGTTTTATGATTGTTGAACTTTCAGACTCGTAACACCAGCCAACGGCAATTACAGGCTTAATATAAAGGTAATTTGATGGTGTATTAAGTAAATATTTAAAGGGAAGGTCTCCACTCAAACACAGACTTGATTTTCTACAAGAGTTTCAGTTACAGTTAGTAGAGAATAGAAAACGCCTATTAAGAAATATTTTTTGTAAATCTTCGTACATGTTTGCCACCGTAATATACGTAGGCGCTTTATTGGTTATGCTTGTGTTCACGATGCTTTCATCATAATGGAGCCAAATTTTTGTAAAGGAAAAATGTTTCCATAATTATATAATTATCAATTTGATGAATACAGTTATTCAAATGCAGTAAATGTCATTTACGTTATTACACTTTCCAAAAAAATTCATTATCAGTTATTTTAAACAATTATAGAGATAAGCTATTTTACCACCTGTGTTAAAAATGAAATCTTTATCGACAGTTTAATATTATCTTGGTGTAATTATTGGTAAAAGATTAGTTCACCAAGTAGTGTCGGCAAACCAACACGATGTTTATATTGGAATTAATCGTATTAAATGTTACATTGTTGGTAATATTAAGTCTTTACTGTAAATTAACATGTGGAATTTGCAAGTGCAACCGGCATTTAGTAGGAAAAGTAGTGATTGTGACCGGCGCAAATGCAGGAATAGGATACGAAACTGCTAAGAATTTGGCAGAGAGAGGTGCCAGAGTTATTCTGGCCTGTAGAAGTGAAGCTCGAGGCACTAAAGCAAGAAACGACATTATCGCCCAGACTGGCAATGAAGACGTCCACTTCCGACAAATGGACCTCGCGTCCTTTTCATCTGTACGGAAATTCGCTGACAGCATACTAACAACAGAAAAACGTCTAGATATCCTTATTAACAACGCAGGAGTGTACATTAGTGAAAATAAAAAGACAGAAGACGGGTTATTAGTTGGTATGCAGATCAATTACTTCGGTCCCTTCCTGTTAACACGTTTGTTGCTTCCATTGTTAAAATTGTCAGCTCCAAGCCGAATTATAAACGTATCTTCCATGACTTATACACAAGGAAACATAGACTTGGATAATTTGAACCTGGAAAAAGAAGGAAGCTTCAGTACGAGTAGAATGTATGTGAACTCCAAGTTAGGTAACGTTCTGATGACTATTGAATTAGAACGGCAATTGAGAGGGACTGGAGTAACAGCAAACTGCCTCCACCCTGGTGCAGTGGCTACAGATATCATGGGGCTGAAAGAAAAGACTTGGGCAAAATTTGTTCTACCGCTGATTAAGCTATTTGTAAAAGACGCATGGCAAGGAGCCCAGACCAGTATTTATTTAGCCGTGTCACCCGAAGTAAGTGAATTAAGTGGTCGATACTTTAGAGACTGTTTTGACCAAAATATAGCTAAGAAAGCACAGGATCCAGAGTTTGCAAAGAAATTGTGGGATATCTCGGAAAAGATGGTAGGGCTCAGCAGCAAATAAAAAACCTGTGATATGTGGACTAAATACTTAATCATTTACCTCATTATGGTTTCTGTGCATCTTATGACAAATTTCACATTGTAATATTACTTGTGTCAATTTTTTGTAAATAAAATTGTTGTTATCTACCATTTACATTTGTAAATGGTAGATAACTTAAATTAATATAAAATTAATATAAAATGGACACCTCGAGGGCAGTCCCATATCTTTCTACATGAGTTTTGTTTATAGTGCCTCTCCCCATCAACCTCTTGGTTACGCGGGAAGGGTACTATGACCTGTGCAAGCGAGCTTGCACAGGGACCATCTAAGTCAGGTCCTAACCCCGGATCAGCACGCTTGCACACACTTCATCCGGTTCTCTGTAAGGCTAGTGCCTTAGGTGAGCCGCCCCGGGTGCACGTACAACATCCTACAGCTCCGGTAACTATCTGAAAATTAGGGATATTTTCCAGATAGTTACCGGAGCTTAAAAGCCGGAAGATTAAGGGTGCTGGTGAAATTACAGGCACGTGGGGCTTGTCAACTTACGTCTCAAGGTGACGGGCGCAGTGGCAGTTCCCAATCAGATCTTTGTGATTTAAAGCTCTGAGTGACACTGCAACTGTTATGGACAGGCGTGTAGCTTACCATCAGGCGCACGACTTGTTCGTCCCGTCACTTGATATTATCAAAAATAATACAATTTGAGAGACCCTAAACTATAATTTTTAAAACCATTTCAATTGAATGAGCCCAAACACGATAGTAATAGATAGTAATAGTACTTATGTAACTGGTTGAGGAGTTGTTCAGTATAGAACAATCTCCGGAAAACTTGGTAATTTTTTTGGTTTACATAATAAAAATCCTCTATAAATACATAAATTTCATCAAAAACCAAATATAATGTCGCGTTTTTTAGTTTACCCTCCATTATTTGGACACGGATTATTTCTGAACATAATTTTCGAGTCAAACAATTTATGGAGCTTATGTTTCCCTGCCCCGTAACAAGCACTTTATGGTATCTATACTCACTTTCTCGTAATAGCATGAAAAGATTCATTAGAAGGCTCGACGTTAATTAATTTTGCTTAACGATTTTCAAAGCAATGCATAAGAAACTCTTCCGAAGCGACGAATTACTTAGTGAAATGTAAAGGCCTGTAATTATAATTAAGGAATGTTCATCTAATTAGCCGTTGAGGACTCAAAGAGTGAAATGTGAACGGGAAAGATCCATTATAGGCCCCTGTTCAAGTAATAATTGTGAAGTTTTAAGCTGAAAACACTATCCAACAGTATTTTCTTGCTATAAAAGTAATGCTATTAAGTAAATATTTAAAAGGACATGTTGGTAGTAAAACTCAGACTTGATTATTTGCGAGAGTTTGTGTTACAGTCACAGAAAATACAAAGCGCCTAACTCAATACGTTTGTTACAAATCTTTACAGTGTACGTGTTTGCTATGGTAATATAGGTAGGGGCTCTTGCTTTATTTATAATGTTTTATTTTATGTTGTTTTGTGTGTAGTTCATTTAAACGGAACTTTATATTAAAATTCCATAATATCGGGCTTATGTTTTGTAAAGAAAAACAAATATGAAATAGACAAACATTGTAGGTTCCTAGCCAAGATCAAAAATATACGCATTGTCTTATGAGGGATTGACCTCATAAGCGTTTGACACGAACATTAGCCCAATTTAGTATCGCGTGAGAATTATTAACTTTATCTTAGTGCGTTAATAAAAGAGACGATTATTTTTAAAAAGAAGTTTAAGAGTCAAGTCAGTTGAGCAATCGCATGACGAGACCATCTTTATGTCTTCCGTTTTATAAATAGATAAAGTAAACTTTATTCTCTTTATGTATTTAAGTATCAAACAAAATGTTTTACACATAAAAAATTGTATACACCGTTAAGTTGCAATCACGATCTGGGACCTGTTTCACGAACCTACAATTTTACTAGTTCACTAGCTGCTAGTTACCAGTACTAATATTACAAGTACTAATATATTTCGTTTCACAAATAAAAATACTACACTTGTAGGCTAGTAGTCATAGACTGCTAAATAATTGGTTGCTTACTAATACAACTTCATTCCATAGCTCATACGGCAGCAGTTAAAAAATTGGCCAAAACAATTTGCCTGGTGAAATAAGTAAATAAGTAAAAAGTGGTGTTTATGTGCAACGGTGAATAAACCTAATTTGTTTACATTTGCTAGTTGGTTCGACCTCCTCCTGTGGGTTTTGATTATGTTAGCATATGACAAAGCTGCCAGAATCGAATTTGTTTGCATTTGCTAGTTGGTTCGACCTCCTCCTGTGGGTTTGGGTTAGGTTAGTACATGACAAAGCTGCCGGAATCGAATTTGTTTGCATTTGCTAGTTGGTTCGACCTCCTCCTGTGGGTTTAGGTTAGGTCAGTATATGACAAAGCTGCCAGAATCGAATTTGTTTACATTTGCTAGTTTGTTCGACCTCCTCCTGTGGGTTAAGATTAGGTCAGTATATGACAAAGCTGCCAGAATCGAATTTGTTTGCATTTGCTAGTATGTTCGACCTCCTCCTGTGGGTTAAGGTTAGGTCAGTATATGACAAAGCTGCCAGAATCGAATTTGTTTACATTTGCTAGTTGGTTCGACCTCCTCCTGTGGGTTTAGGTTAGGTTAGTATATGACAAAGCTGCCAGAATCGAATTTCTTTACATTTGCTAGTTGGTTCGACCTCCTCCTGTGGGTTTAGGTGAGATTAGTATATGCAATTAAATATTCTGCTTAAAGTTTTAATAAATATATTTTATAACACAAAAAGCACTTAATGCTATACAAAAACAATTATATTTTGGATTGTACATTTAATGGAATAAAAAAAATTCTTATCAACATAATAATTATATGACATTGTGCGTGGACGCTTGAATTGCCCAGAATTGCTGGAGACGGTATACTACGGGTACCTTTACGTCACACTAGACATACGACACTTTTTCAAGTCCCCTTCCACTCCACGAACTACGGCATGAATGCTGTTCTCACGCGTATTCTTCGAACGTATAATAGCCAATTTGGACATATTGACCCCTTCGTAGATTCTAAAGACTGCTTCAAAACAAACGTTAAATTAAAACTATCAAATGATTAGTCAGCTGCACTCAAATATCATTTGGTCATTTGCATAGTATATTCAAGGTTCGCAGTCTTACAAAATGGTAGTATGACGTTATATATTTCTATATTAAATACATAATAGTGCTGTGTATATATGTTTAATGTATTGTGTGTATTCCTGTATTATTAATATGTATTGATATTCATGGACTATTTATCTTATTTTAATGTTCTTTTTCTCAACTTTCTCGTTTGTTTTTCTTTCATCAGAGACAGGATTATTTAGTTTCATTTAAATTTATTCATTCCTATTTTTGTTTTTACTCTCTTAAGTAATATTTTACGTCTATTTCTGTAATTATTTTAGTGGATAACTGTAATTGGCTTATCCAAAATGTAACGTATGTTAAAGTTAGTATTGTATTAAGTACGGCTGTTGTTATCCCAAATAAATAAAAATAAAATAAAATAATGTAGGGCGCTTCAAGTATTCGTAAAACGAAATATTGTGTTATATTACTTAATACATTTACTGGTAGTACTTATACCATTTGTTCATTATGTCACTTAATCATTATATCTAAAGTTTTTTATATTGAAGGTTCATTATACACATTGAAATTATGCCTTTTGTTGTCATATCTTTTGTTGATTATATACAGTGAGTAATTATATCCTAAGAAATGATATCAAATGTTATTATACCAAGTGTAAATAGATTATTTGTTGTAATATCTTCCATTACACACCCTCGTGAAAGGCACACTAGTAGTATAGTATAAAATAGTCCATGTACTAGTAATACTAGACTGGTAAGTTTTGTTGAATTAGGGCCTAGGTCGTATTTTGCATACTACATTGTATAATTGTATTATACCATTTCACAATAAATTCAAATGTTCTAATTAACTTTATAGTCCTATGTCCTAAGTTATAGTAGTAAATTTTTTATGTAGAGTTTTAATGGCTTTGGCATAATGCCATACAGCTTACCAATTCTTCAATTTCTTCTCTTCATGTAGTTGAATTACAAATGACATTTTACTTTTATATAGGTGTTGCCAATATATATTAATGTTTTCTCTGTAAGTCATATTTTTTCCATTGTTATATTTCTTAATGCCATAGACTGTGTGTAACAAGGCCGTAACTATAGGCTTTTGTTTGTAATCTGCCATCTGTTGTCATCTTTTGGTATTTATTGTTGGTCATAGCCAATACCACCAAAACAGCTAAGTATTCCTCAATGATGGAAAAACATAAAAGTCTAAAGATGATTGGCGGTTTTGGTGTGAAGAAATTTGTACAAATAAGCGCAGAATCTTTTGTATCGGGTGTTTTTCCCTTTGTACTCTGACTAAAGAAATATTGGGAGAAATAAAACATCACAAATGAATTACGTTTTATTTAATACTACGTACTAAAATAATTAGAAGCAATAAACATACCTTATATGAACAAAGTTATTATATGTATAGTTTTTAATTGTTTTTAATTATTACATAGTTTCATCATCTTAACTACTTAACTTCTAATTAGTTCGGTCAATAGACTGCATGCCGGCAAACTAACACGATGTTTCTATTGGAATTAACAGTATTAAATATTACTTTAGTGATAATATTAAGTCTTTACTGTAAATTAACATGTGGGATTTGCAAGTGTAGCAAACATTTAGTCGGAAAAGTTGTGATTGTGACCGGCGCGAACGCAGGAATAGGATACGAAACTGCTAAGAATTTGGCAGAGAGAGGTGCCAGAGTTATTCTGGCCTGCAGAAGTGAAGCTCGAGGCACTAAAGCAAGAGACGAAATAATCGCCCAGACAGGCAATGAAGACGTCCACTTTCGACAAATGGACCTCGCGTCCTTTTCATCTGTACGGAAATTCGCCGACGGCATACTAACGACAGAAAAACGTCTAGATATCCTTATTAACAACGCAGGAGTGTACATTAGTGAAAATAAAAAGACAGAAGACGGTTTGTTAGTTGGTATGCAAATCAATTACTTTGGTCCTTTTGTGTTAACACGTTTATTGCTTCCATTGTTAAAATCATCAGCTCCAAGCCGAATAATCAACGTATCTTCTATGACTTACAAATATGGAAAAGTAGCCTTTGATAATTTGAACATGGAAAAAGATGGAAGCTTTAGTACGAGTAGAATGTATATGAACTCCAAGTTATGTACAGTTCTGATGACTGTTGAATTAGAACGGCAATTGCGAGGAACTGGAGTAACAGCGAACTGCCTCCACCCCGGTGCAGTAGCTACAGATATCCTGGGCTTAAAAGAAAAGACCTGGGCAAAACTTATCCAACCAATAGCTATTCTTTTTCTAAAAGATGCTTGGGAAGGAGCTCAGACCAGTATTCATTTAGCCGTGTCACTTGAAGTGAGTGAATTAAGTGGTCGATACTTTAAAGACTGCTTTGAACAAAATATAGTTAAGAAAGCACGAGATCCTGCTTTGGCACAGAAATTGTGGGAAATCTCTGAAAAGATAGTAGGACTCAGCGTCAAATAATGGCTTTTGACATGTGGATTACATACTTTGTTTAGACTTAGCTTGTGTTAAGCTTCCCACACTGTATGGTACTGTTATGCTTTGTGTGATTGTAACAAAGTCTTTGCAATAATGCTGTAGTCTAAATTTTTGTTTTTATAGGTATTACACAAAAATATGACATATTTACATTAAAACAAATACAAAAACTAAACTTAATTTTTTCTATTACTTATAACTTTGAAATATTGTTCTTTTTTACATATATAGAACAATACGCTCGTTACATGTTACAATGAAGTTTTGAAAGAGAGAGAAAATGGCCACCGGTGTTCCTATATTGATACTTTAAGTATTTACCATTTTATGCAGACATAATTATTATATAAATATTATTATGAACTTTTATGTTCTGTATTGAACACTAATAAATGGGAGTTATTTATAAAAACACATTGTGATGTGAGTGATCAGCACGCCTAGTGCGGCACCTGGGGAGCATATATGTACAGATGATGTCAGCTTCGGCCTCCATGGACATACTTGTTCGGCACAAACAGATCATCGAATTTTCGTCTTAACTCTAAGGTGTCAAAACCAATCATTCCGTACACAAATAAGAAAGGAAGGAGCAATGATTAGTACCGTGTACAAGTACCGAACGAACTTTTCTTGAGTTTTTTCCACCAGGAGGCGGCAATGACGGAAACGGAGACGGTGATGAAGTTGTAATATGTGAGGACATATTCCAATCCAAATTTCTCATTGCGTAGTATAGTCTAAATAAGTAGGTATACTTACCAATATAATAAGGTTCATTACAATCAAATTGAAAGCATTACTTAAAATTTTGTAAAAATCAATATGATATGCAACTAGAGTCACTTTCCCGACTTATCAGATCAAATACGAAGGGCACGTCAGTGTTTATCAAAAACTCATTTAATTTTTTTCCTGAATACAAGACTCACTAATACCAACGACTTCCCACTTCCCAACTTACAACAACTTCCCACGTTCTATTGGCTTTACAAGTTGTAGCTCAGTCAGTACAAACTCGAGTGGCTTTTTAATTTTTGATGAATAGTTAAGAGCACTAAAATGTTAAATGAAAGTGTGTAAATGAACTGTAGTTGTCAAAGCATTGCCAACGGGGCAAGTGCACGCATGCAAACGATTTCCCCAGGGCGCAAATGTGGACATAAATGCACTAAAAGCCATTTGTATCGAACATAATCTTAAACGTTTTCTAGAAAAGTAACATACGTTAACAATTGAAAGAAAACCGATTTACACACACATTGTTTTCGAGATACATACAACCACAAATGAAAACACAAAATACTGTTTTAAAATAAGGACATGTAAACATAGTACCGCGTGTTCTAGTGATATATAAGAACTAGTTGGCTACTGAGGCACCTCGGTTTAACCCAAACAAACACGTTCCAGAAATACAATCCCTGAGCTCACTTACTCCCAATGACTCTACTTCTATATTTTTACACCCTAACTTTACTGCAGCATTGGCATATAACGATTTCCTAGTAATAAAAATAAAGAAATAAATAAAAATACTTTATGTCGACACAATGCATATAAAACTTAAAATAATAGCTCAAAAATGTCGAAGAAAAGGTGAAAGCCTCAACAATTTCTTGGTTTTGAGGCTTCGCCTGATAAATGTTCGTCACTGGCATTTTTGACATTCGACACTCAATACTACACCATAAAGGTATTTACACATTTTTCAATTGCATGTTTAATTAAGAAAGGTCGTTAGACTTCAAAATAGAAAATCAAACACCTTAATAAGTAAGAAATTCAAAATATAATTTGGTAGGTCAATGACAAAATTTTATACTTTCAAATGACATACTTACATATCGACCATATATCTAAATGTGTAAAGAGCATTTTGCTATCATAGAATAAGCAGAGAAGAAATTTAAACGAAAAAACATTCTTAATTGTATCTACCAAGATACTAAACCAAGCTTATCATAAGTACAAGGCAATACATCTAATTTCGTAATGTAATTAACAATTCCATTTGCCACGTGTCTTCGTAACTTACAATTTTGACGCGCAGAAGTTATTTACATGGTTAGATTTATTTTATATTCTGTGCTGTTTTTATGTCTATTACAAGGGGCGATATGACCACATGAAGACTTTAAATACAAGCTACAAAAAACCAGCCTTACTGAAAACATTTTACATGAGTAAAAATGATCATAATATACGAAAATATACAGTAAGCAGTGTCTCAGAGAGAATATTATCATAAATCACTTTGATGTTGGCTGCGATTCCCATCTTTTGTATTCAAGACTTGGTCCAGTATAAAATATCAGCTAAACTTACAGAAATAAGTCTCGAAGCGAACAGTATCGAAAATATGGGACATGGCAACTGCACGAAAATCGAACTTTATAGCATACAAAGCTGCACTCAGATACTTTTTCCGTTCGACTTTACTAAGAAATTTCACAAGACGAATAGAGTTATTGGTTCCTTCAAAAACTTGTTTATTTGATTTTGCGTGTTTTTCTTATACCGCCATCTTTATATCTACTTTCACATTTGTTTATTTAGGTTGGTGTGCATAAAAGTCTCAGTCAATGCGATGAACAAATAAGTATTTCAACTTTTACACAAAGCGTTTAGATAGCTCGTGGTGAAGGTAAAAAACTATAAGACGGTATAAAACGCCTTTGGGCGTTATGGAGCTTCTTTGTCGCAGTCGGAGGGTGCCTGGCCGAAAGGGGGATCGACGGAGCCCGAGGAATTCGATACAGCGCCAAGTGAGCCGTACGGGCATTGTGCACTTTTATACGCTATTGTCAGTCTGAGCGTTGCCACTTCCTCGCGGTCGGATGACTGCGGTATCGTATTTTCTTTACGAACCACTCGAGGAAAATTCTGTTACTCTTTAAAAGAAAGTTGCATTCTTTATTCATAGTCATAATATACACAGGCAGATGTTAAATATCGAGATGCTTTGAGAATAATAATTATTAGTCCGTTAGTTCAACTTTCAAATTCTTCCAATTGCTATTTTTATCGAAGAATTGATCTCTATGGCATTTGAGTAGTCCCTGAATTTCAGTACTTACGGTGTTATATTTAGATATACAATTTGAGTTCAAAGATACTTTTTTCTCATTAAGACATTTGTCACTTAAATGCGAACTTAAAAAGTAATCAGTAAATTAACAATATTCCAGTCCAAGCCGTGGTACAAACTATACAATGAAATACTACCTTTGGATACAAACACAAGTTGAGAGTTCAACTGTTTATAAATTTACATTATTATTATTATAGAAAAAAAATCTATATTTCAGTAGTGAATGATCGTTAATAATATGTTTATACAATTTTTTGATTTAAATAAACTAAATGATTCCGCATCCTTTACATTTAAGGGCAGTTTGTTAAAGATTTGCACTCCTTCAAAACCTATCGTCCTCTTGCCATAATTAGTTCTGATCATGGGCAGTTTTAGATGATTGGTTCTGCGGCTGATATTGTACTTATGTGATTGTGTTTTTTTTTTTGTAAGCTCAGTTTGAATGTTCCTGTGTAATATTTTACGAATAAGAATGTAGAGAAGTTTAATAACGTTTTCTATGTATAATACAGCAAATAATAATTCAGTAAAATTGGACTAAATATTAGTAAAAATGCTTTATTAACCTGAAAATAATCATCAAATTTTGTATCGAAACGCAACCACACACGTCAAGATATGCTGTATCGGCAGCAAAGAGATAATATTCCTAGGACACTATTTTTCTTTTCTTCATTGATTTTTGCTGTCAATCAATTTCCATTTCAATTTGGGGCCATAACATTTAAAAGAAGAAGAAGAATGTATTACGGAAATAGTAACATTTATCATTATTTTCATCCACAAATGTAGCTCCACGTAAATATTTTAAAAGTATTCGAAATCAATGGAGTAAATAATTAAGTGTCCTGTGTGGTATAATCTCAATAGAAACATGGGCGAGGCCAATGGACTTGACGGAACCATTGTTTCACCATCATACTTTTGGAGCTGTCTCACCATGAAAGAGGATTGCCCATTTTTTAACAAGCAAGACCCAAAACTTTATTATTTCGGAATCTGCTTGTTAGCGATGTATAGCGCCTTTATATTAATGATAATAGGAGAAATGACATTTTATTGGAAAACAGACAGATTCAACGATCAGATAGATTACTACATAAACCTGATAAGGAAGAAAGTGCGACGTGTCCAGATGGACCAGCGCCGCTTGGTGAGCACGCGCGATCGCAGTGAGAAGCAACTAAAAAGGAGTCGAGTATGCAACGATATCGTTACCGCAATTCGTAACGCGATTAACACTGGTGATCACAGACCGATTATATTGTCTAGCCGTCTTGACGATGTGTCTACTCTTCATCTACAACAAAGCACATGCACTTTCGATAATGCAATCGACCTTTAAAATTATTTTTGTCATATTCGAAGGCCATATTTCAATTTACATTAAGTCGTTATTTAGTAAAACATTTCCATCTGTATGCGGTGTGAACGTTATTTTTTTCCCTTATCTTATTTACACTGCGAGCATTTTCCGGGCTCATAGTGTTCGGAAGAATGCTGATGTTCAGGAAGGTGGGGCGTATATTTTTGTACGAATTGCACCTTTTTCACTCCGCCGATCGTAAAATTCAGTCCAAAGAGCAATAGTTTCGCAGCTACTGAAGTTGTCATATTTATTTCTACCTCTATTAAACACGCTTAGTACTATAATACATGCAGGGATTTGTTCATCAAAGCAACGTTGTATCGTCGTGACCTATCGGTTTTACATAGATCATAAATTCTTGGCTTGAAAATCAATAGAACGTTAAATGGACTCATTACTAGATCTCTATGTATGTTCACCTTTATCTTCACTGTTAGCCCGACTAAGATTTTCCTTGCAGGCAAAAGTCCCATGCTTAAGTATTAACAGACGTCGCGCTTGTGGATGGAAGGCCTTTTCCTCTTTTTCGTTTAGTGAGCGAAGTGACATACCCGTCAACGGTCGCTATTAGTTATTTTCTATACTACTAAAATTATTTCTGAATAGCCCGCTATTTACATATTAGTAAGTAAGATAACCTTATAATTTTCAATTAGTATTATTATATTATTAAGTAGTTCTTACTATATGTATAATACATTATACAGGACGTCCAATGGCTATGAAGACACCGAGGAAAAGTACGTTTATATTGTAGATAAGATAATTTGTTCCATAGAGACATTATTTTGTTAAAACGCACATTGTTTTTATTAAAATGCACAAACGCACTGACAAACAGACTAAAAAGTTCTAAAAACTGATGTTTTAGGTGTAGTAGGTTGTACTTACTTTTACTTTGAACAATAAAAGTACAGACTTAGCTTCTTTGCGAGTTTATTATATGTATTAAGAGTATACTACCTCGAATTCAAATTTTCCTCGTATACTAATACGGTTAATTTTGTTTAGGTCGAGCGGGATAGCTTTATTTCAGAATTTATTTTTTTACAAACGAAATTAAGGCCATTTGAAATATGTATATCGCTTAGAATAATAACGCATAGAAACCTAGTCCGCACACGCTAAGTGAGGCAAATTGAAGCGCCCCCAATGGGCCTACACGAGCGGGCGGGCCTTCAGTGCTCAAGGTCAACTTACACCGCGAACAGATCAAGAATTTTAGCTAAAAATGACGAAATGTGCGGTAAATGAGTGTAAAAATACGTCAGACAAACATAAAATAGGTACTAACATCACATTCCACAAGGAAGTAACGTGTTTCAACTTGTATTATTATATAAACATTCACTAAAACCGAAAATTAACCTACTACTAAAACTAGCCTACATGAATTTGATTTTTGCCTCACTTGTGACAGTTCGTTTGATATGAAACTATCATTCTATGCGTTATTATTCTAAGGTATATCGTATAATATACGTGTTCTATTTAATTCAGTTGATATAAAAAAATCATTGGTATGTAAAGTACTTATTGAATACAGCGGTTTTCTTTTAAAATTTCGAGGTAAGTTGTGGTTTTTTTTTCTATCACGAAAATTTTTAGGAGTCCCGTTTTCACACCGTATAGTAATCAGTCTATATCCTCAATTTTACTATATATTTTTTCCAAACTGATTGATTCAACACTTTCACAGTTATACGGAATCAACTAAAGCCATTTGAGGTCGTATAAACTCTTAATTCATAATCTTAAGACTACTTCGTACTACCTATAACTCAAGAAGATAGTGAGCTGTCATCTTATTTAGGGTTAAGTATGCGTAAACTTTAACGAATCCAGACGACAGCACAAACTCTCCAGTTAAAGTTAAGCAATTAAGAAGCAACTAAGCGACGAGATTGCATAGCGAACTTATGTTTTCCGTTCCAAAAACTATCTTCATTACAGTAGATCTGGGAATTGTCCGGATGTTTTGTGACCACAGGCTAATGTCAGGTGAACTATGCTCCTATGTTTCACCGTTTCACCAATTGGTACCGTAACAATTGGACTGCCTCCAACTGTTCGGCTGGATTACGACTGACCATCTCTCAATCCTATTTCTAATAAGAATAAAACGGATACAAAGCAGAATTTTGAACCCGCAATGTTAACGTAAAAATAAGATATGAGCTACTAAATTCTAGACAGGTGTCTTTCGTTAAAGTAGTAGGTCTCAGTTTTGCCATTACAGATGCAGGCCGATACTGTCCTTTATTGTTAGGTAGGTTTTCAGGAGTTTAGTTTTCAGTAAAGCCGTTTTCAAATTAATTAGTAATAATTTTAATGAAATAAAAATGTTACCTCATACGGCATCAATGTTTCACTATTACATAACGCAGCTTTCAGTAGTAAAGTTTTTTGTCCTTTGGCACAGGCTAAGGCACCTAATTAGCCATAGTGCCAGGTCTTACATAATTTTTTCTTAAATAATTTTTTTCTGACTTTTTTTCGCGGGAAATCGTTAAATTTTTACCATAAACTATGGAAACTAAAGGACATGTTACGTTGACATATATAAATCAGACGTTATATGTATATGATGCATTTCGATGTCGAAAACATAAACATGTCATTGTCTTTGTTTAACTATTACGTGCCGTCTTAAGCCAAAAGAGATAGCATTACATTGGTCTGTGTCAAACACGGGAATCGAAAATACGTAACGTCATCTTATATGCCAACCGTGTCCATTTCGCAGTACAAGGTACATGATACCGTTGTCAAAGGGAAGAACATCAAATGTCAAAACAAATGTTTTTCCAAATGTACTATTGAATTTTTTGCATGTATTATAATTAAATTGGACAAAAATATAGACAGTGAGAATAATTAGGTATGAATAAAAATGCGACGCTGCAGCATTAAGGGATGTGGCTTTAGAAAAAGTGCAAATCAATCGAATGTTACATTGCATAGGCATGTGCTTTTTTTTGTCTATAAATCACACAATAGCCCAAATATGTCACGTAATTAGACTTATTTAAGTAGTTTATTTATAAATCTTACCAAATTTTGCTTTTATTACTTCAGATTGCCTGTTTGTTTGTATATTTTGATGATTGTTGTTAACGATTATTTTGAAATAGTGTTGATCTTGTAAGCATACATATTATCGATATTCTGTTATTAAAACAATTCACTATGAGGTTTTTATTGTTTGTTTTATGTAATGTTACATACCAGTAAAATAGGTATAGATAGGGCAATGTTGAGTGTGTGCGTTAAAAAAAAATAAGTAAGAGTGCGCATGTCGCCAACAAACTGCACAACAGTTTGGTGATTATTACGAAATAAGTTACCAGTTAAAATTGCTTGATAGATTGATTTGTTTAAGAAAGCCAGTAACGTGAATACTAGAATCCGCAGAAACCTGAATAGACTTGTACTTGACAGTTAGTTAAAAGACGATATGTAAATATGTACTAAAATGTAGGTTAAAGATATTGACTTACAAATAAATGGGCGACGGGTCTAATACAAAAACCACGAAAAAAATGTCCCAAGTCAACCTATTTAAACATAGTGACATGTAAAGGAATATGAAAAAGCTAAAACGTTGAATTTAAATTGTAATGTCATCGCAGTACTGTCTAATTTTGCTTGCTTCGCTGTCAGTCGAACAAACGAAGACTAAAGCGTGAATGACGCTCTGTATACGATTTTAACGCACTATAAGTTCGGACACTTTTTAGCGCGGACCCGACGTCCATATAATTGTAAGTCAATGGTTAAAGGCGTCCCTCTTACAGTAATTTTTATATTTTATTTAGTAAGTACAATTAACACTATGTAATGTTATATACCAGTAAAGTAGGTATAATTAAGTAAGAATGCGCATGTCGCCAACAAAATGCACAGCAGTTTGGTGACTTTTACTAAATAAGTTACCAGTTGTAGTCTTGAAAATATTTTTTTTAATTTACACACATTTGTGTTGACATTTATAATAATATACCACTGGAGATTAAATTATTAGACTTGTTTGTTTAGGCATACTTTGGTTACAGTAAACTAAAGAAACAAAAAAAACAGTTTCAACATTCAAGCCATACATTTGCATGTCGATAATGACTTATCGATGGATTATATTATTGTATATTTTGACGATTATTGTGAGGTAGTGTTGTTCTTGGAAGCATACATATTATCGATATTCTGTTATTAAAATAATTCACTACGAGGTTTTTATTATTTTGTTATTATTGTTTTTACTGTTTCAAGTTTACCTACAAATCAAAAAGAAAAAAGAATGGTTAGAAATCATACCACCGTATAATAGTGCCGAATATAAACATTAAATCAAAGACCATTTTCATTTATTCGCTTCATTTTGAAGAGTCAAATTTTAACATAACTTTGAATGTAACTAGATTACATGATAATGAAATTCCATCATTAGGTGTACTGGTAAATATTTTTATATTGAATTTAAATTAAACAAGACACATTTACTAGGAATTCTCAGTTCCTGAAAACAAAATTATCCACTCGTTTCCGATTTTTTTCCCACTGACAACTCTAACTACTAAAAATTCTTATTTTCTAAAGCCAGCAATACAATGACTATGTTGGTCCAACGTTGCCGGGTGACGGCTAATACCAACGTATAGACAGCCTATTTGCCTTGCCTTGCCTTGCCATCGTTCGGTGTCACTCGCCTAGCTGACCGAGTGAAGGCGAGCGCTAACGTGTCCGTTTGACGTAGCTTGTCACAACTTGCAGTCGCTCGTGACTACTTGTCTCACGTCGTAGAAGTGTTGACTTTTCTGTACAAATCAATAACGCTCGGCCAATAGTAGTCAATTGACATTGCATAATCAGACATTTGCATGCTATTTAATATATGCGGAACATGTTTATACTAACACTGTCTCTTGTTACATCTCCTGTTATACCATGTTTTAAGCAAATAAACAGACATTCTCATTTTCTATAACAATGAGAGAGATATGCAAAATGTTAAGGAAGAATTAAAAACAAAATTCGAAATGAAGGGTGTAGGAAAAGCTGAAGTATTTCTTGGGATAGAGATCCAACAAGGAAAAGATTTCATTAAAATCAAGCCAGAGGATTACATTGAAAAGCTTCTTCACAGGTTCAAGATGGAAAACTGACAGGCAATTAGGACACCAGCAGTTCTTGGACAACGATTTAAAAAAGGGAAAGAGTGTACAAATGAAAACTTAGCCTACAGAGAGCTGATAGGTTCACTGATGTATATAGCTGTATGTTCAAGGCCAGATATAGCACATGCAGTAAACTTCATGAGTCAGTTCTGCAATTGTTATGATGAAGTGCACTGGATCGCAGCTAAAAGAATCTTGAGATACTTAAAGGGTACCAAGAGCATGGGACTTGTATACTCTAAAGACGTGTCTTGTAGAAATATTCAAGGTTTTGCAGATGCTGATTACGCTGGAAATATAATAGACAGGAGGTCATACTCCGGTAACGTGTTTAAGATGGCAAATGGAGCCATCTCTTGGCAGAGCACCAAGCAAAGATGTACAGCCTTATCGACTGCTGAAGCCGAGTATATCAGCTTATCAGAAGCTACAAAAGAAGCCATATTTATAAGGCGATTTCTGAAATGAAATCACGGGCAAGGAGGAGTTGCCTATCACGATACATACAGATAGTCAATCTGCTATGGCAATTGCCCTAAATCCGGTGCAACATCAGCAACCGAAACATGTTGATGTTCGCTATCATTTTATTAGAGAAGCATTAGAAAGGGATACTATAAAGCTCAAATATTTAGAAACCAAGTGCATGGTTGCTGATGCTTTAACGAAAGCAGTGTTAACGGGCAAGTATGAATTTTGCCGTAGAGAAATGGGTGTGTACTGAGTGTTCATGACTGACAAGGTTTTTTGATAGTATAAGAAAAGCCAGGTGTAAATAATTGAGGAGGAATGTCAGAGCATGGATATGCAATCTTTTACGTTTTACGGCCGGTGTGACAATAAGAGTTATTCTTTTTCAAATTTAAATTGATTTTTGTTACCCCGTAGAACTCTCTTCATGTCAAGTTGTTCACGTTATATATAATTTAATAAAACCCTTTATTAAAATATTAAAATCAGCTTTCTTATTTATTGATAGAGCCGGAGGAGCTCTATCAATAATAACTCCTTAGCTCGACACATATTGTCTTCATAATAAAAGTAAATTTTAAAATTGGAAGTTTGAAAATTGACGTCTAATTAATGTGACTTTCAAGTTTTTTTCCTCGTTCAACAAATTTTAATCGATGAGCGAACATTGAACTTACAACTATAGAAATAACCGTTAAACTCAAAATCAGCAAGACATTTGGAATATGCTTGGAAGACTGGTCAGTAGTGTTCGTGTTTGCCCGTACTACACCGCAAGAAATGCAATAAACCAAACCCAGATGCTGACTCAGCAAAAGGTCATGCAGATGCCTAAGCGCCATTGGGCCCAAGTGGGTCACGTCATCGTTACTCCGCCAAGAGTCAAAGTGTCTTTGTTGGTACGTAAGTACACAAATCTGTACCTATATAACAATAACTTTCCATCATGTAAAATGGAGGTCAAATGCGCACATATTTCAACCATAAAAAACATGAATACACCCTATTTTATGCAATTTTCTTTAATAATAACTGGACAATCTACTCTTCAGATTAATAATTCTATCATCCCATTCCACTTGTTACTTTTCACAAATTGGTGGGCTGTTGCGTAATAAAACGTGGACCTTCTGCCAAAAAGGGCATCCCTGATGTTTTGCTAAAGTGTTTTGTTAGAGGACTCCTAAAGCATCTCTAACTCCGCATTTCAATTATACTTAGTGTTTCTTTTTACAACAGGAAAAAGTTCTTCATAGCACTGTCATGTTCGTCGTTTGGCTAGCCCCGGTAATGTGGTTCCTCTCGCAGGTAAAGGTATGGCGTCGTAAATATGTTAGTAATGAATGAAACAAAATGTGCGATTTTGTGTCATATCTATAATAAAATTTGAATTTTTTTCTACTGTTTTCATTTCTTTATAATCGCTTCACTACTATCGTTAGTAACATTAAGCAATTGTTTCATGTGTTTTTGGTTTTCACATCTTGAACTATAGCTTGATTCGCTCTAGTTCCATTAATGCGTTTTCTTCTTATCGTGTTGATGGCATAAACTGTAATGCTTGCCGTCGTGATTGAAGGATTTGCCAATCGACGTAAGTTACTCGCCCAGGGTACGCCAGAGGTACAGGAAAGAGAAGATACGTCGTGCACGGAGGCTCTTTTCGCGCACCCGCTTCAATGCGTTAAGATATTCATAATATTCGTATATAAAAAAACATAAATACACATAGTTATATCTTTTTTTTTTTTCAAAAACTGACTGGTTATTTCACTTTTTTATTTTATCTCTAAATTGAAAATGAAGTCGAAAATAAATATTTGGAAAAGTTAGACTGGATAATTTGATAAGACTTTTACTTATTAAACATATGCAAAAGTACCAACAGTAGTGGTGGCTATGTTTGTGTTACTGCGGTAGCAGTAGATTTCCTTATGAAAGAGTTGAGGGAAGTACTGCCACCTTACATATTTCTGCCGCCAAGCAGTAATGTGAGCGTTACTGCGTTCCGGCTTAGAAGGGCAATGTCGGCATAATAAATATAAAAGGCAATGTCATAGGACTTGTCAACTTATGTCTCAGGGTGACGGGCGCAGTGGCAGTGCCCATAAGATTTTTGCGAATGCTCTGAATGGCACTGACACTGTTATGGATAGGCGTGTCGCTTACCATCAGGCGCACGCTTGGTATTATAAAAAAAATATTCCTAGTATTTTTTTTTAAATACTCCATACAAGCGGACCTTTTTTGTATTGTCAGTTAGATAACTGATTGTTCACTGGGCTGGCGGAGTAGCCAAGTAATTCACTTCCTTTTTTATTAATAAAGGTTTTCGCAAAATATCGCCTGATTTATAAATGAAGTTCTTAGATTTCCGCGATTGTTACACTCTGCAAATGAAACTTATTTTTTTCTAAATCGCGTATAGGTATTTGTTTTCTCAAACAGTATATTGTATGAAATGACAAAAACGGAAAAAATAGGTTGATATTCAAAATATTTATATATTTTTTATATTAATTAATAAAAAGCAAAATGTTTAAAAAAACATACAAATCAATCATAAAACATGAAACTACAACATCGCTATAAATTACCCAGTTTCCGTTATCCATGGATGTTATTCGAATGAAATGATGATGTGACGTAGAGCTGATCCGATGATGGAAATGGCAGACGGATGAGAGGAACTCCTCAGCAGTGTACAGAAGCTACCTTTTGTTTAGGTCTACCCAGTGGCGGATTTGCAATCTTGGCCGCTCCAGGCCCCAAGCGATGTAGTCGGTACCAGCCGCCCCTTTCTCAGCAATCATCCTAATATGAATTTACTTTACTGCCAACTTTTACTTTCGATTCAGAAATTTTAATTATAATAGCAGACGCCGTAATGATAATATGTAGTGATGAAGTGATTATACATTACATTATAGTTATGAAATATAATCTATATTTCATACATAAAATGTACGAAAGTGATTTAGGAAGATTATTGTTATACGATGCAGTGCTTTACGCAGCAGGTGCAGTGCAGCCCCCCATAATGTGCGTGAACCTTTAGAATTTATAGGTACTTTGAGTTATTTTTTGTTATCGTCAGTGAATGTTTTTGTCACGATTGGCCGTCCCTAAAATCGCCGCGCTCTAAGCCCGGGCCTACAGGGCTTTAGGGCAATTCCGCCACTGGGTCTACCTCATGTACCTATGTTTTGACGACTTCCATATTGTATTGTGCTTTACAGATATCATTAAGGAGAACACGGTAACTAACATGGCGAAAGCGTAGTTAGCTCTTAAGGTCGTTTTTTTTTATTAAAAAAGTTATAAATTACATAGGTAGGTAGTACTTGGTTTCATACATGGCAGACTAATAAAAGCGTGCAATGGTATGACAAAAATTCGTTTATAATCAGTAGGTACACCTATACTTGTACAATTCTAATATTATCTTTGAAACAGATAAATTCTCGAACAAAAAACACGTCTGGAAGCACCAACATTTCCGTGAATGCCTACTTTGATTAGCTATCGTGAAATCAAACAACTTTTTTCAAGTATTTTTTATTCCACACAAACTTACACACAAACTGACATACATCCCTTAATAAATACCTAACCAAAACCCTAACCTATTTGTTAATTTTATACAAAGCTTTAGTTTTAACTTTAGATTTATACAAAAGCGAAACTTAATCTAAATTACAATAAGAAGTTAACTAGGATAAGTTCAAGTTACCAACAAAGACGAAACTATTGTGGCCCTAATGTCGGCAAAAAAAAAAAACAAAGAACAATGAAAGTTAAAACATAAAACTTAATATAAATATAACAAACACAGCCATTCAATTAACGTTAACAAAATATCACAATGAAACTTAACAACAATTCAACACTTAAAACTATTTAACATTAACAAGTTATTGTGCAAACAAAACAATATTGCGTAGTGGCCATTTTATCCTGAAGAATTTTATACACGGCTATTGCAGAATGTGCAAGGAGATTTAACTTATGAACAAAATATCTGGAAAAGTGATGTAGGAACTTTGGCAGTCTAAAGCGGAGTTCTATATTAAATTAAATATTCAAAGGGAAAAAATGTGGCAACATTAAAATATTTAGAGGATATAATAGTCACTAAGCTAATTTATTAAACAATCCTCATGTTACAGTCGCGCTTTTCTTGAAATTCTGAGTTTACTTTTATTTCTTTGCAGTATTTGGTTTACATTTTACTTAGGTACCACATAGTAACTACCGTACCGCAAAAATAAAGGTATCGCATTAGGCAACGTACATGCGGATGTTTAATGTATAATGCATCCTGTTATGGTTTCTAATAATTATCAAACCAAAACAGAAGGTAAACAATTAATGTAATGGTACAAGCACAATGATTTTAGGCACTTTAGGCTTTAAGGCACATCGCGATTGTTTCAAACAGAACAAAAACATCAAGGAAACAAACTTAAACATAACTGAATCGGTGGAGTCAAAAGAACAACTGTTGGAACAATTGTTGCTTCAAACAGAAAACTTTGAACGAGAAACAAAAAATCAACGTTTAGATAACAGTTAAATCAACGAAGAATTAACAAAGTTGGAATAGCGTTTGTTTACCTAATGTATAACCCGAAGTTCCAATTTGTAACAAAAGTTCAAAACAAAAACTTAAAAATAACATGTACTAAGTAATCAGCTTTATGAGACAAGACCAGCTTGTTTAAGTAAAAAAACGAAAAGTGAAATTGTAATTCATGAGACCATCTTGGAATTTCATTGGAACTGAATATCAAAATAATAAAATTAACACCAAGTAAGTACATTATTCCAGGAGAAAAACTTAAGAAAAACAAAATAAAAAATATAGATTAATCCGGCTACTACACTCTCAATATCAAATTGATAAACTGACACAATATTGTAATTATAGGTTGCATCAGTTCATTCGTAATGAACCATGATAATCAGATAATAACAAAACAAAAACTCAAGTTTTATGTAACTAAGCAAGTAACTGGAAACAAGTAACATGTTTTTTTTTAAATTGAATTTTCGCATATTTTTTTCAACATTTACTTTGTGTATGATTATAAACAAACAATTAAAATGATAACAAAAAACTGAAAGGATAATAAAAAATTTAAAACGATTTAAAGGCAAATGAATTTAGAATCGCTTGAGTGTTGAGTCAAAAGTGGTAACAAAATGGAAACAACTAACTTCCGTGAACGGTATAACAATTAGGTAACAATATCAGAAGAAACGTAACTTAACAGTACATCAAAACAATAACATGGTAACGACGTGGTAACAAACAATACCGACAATTAAGGCACTTTTGACGTGCAATTCTTGTTGATTTTGAAGCAAATTAGTGTTCATAGAAAACATAACTGTTAACCCTTAAGCCCTACATCTATTACTTATCTATCCCTAACGCTAAATTTGACATATATGTATGTACTCTAAACCAAAGACACTTAAGTAGAATCAGGAAACTATTCATTTACTAACACGATGACCTAAACTAACTTAACTACCTAGCCTATCTTTGGGAGTCTAGAAATGTAATTAAATCCAGATAAATGACGTTCACCTGATTTCCTTGACGAAGACGATGATGAATATGACGTTGATGATTTTGATGATGGTGTAGTGAGTGGCCCGAATGTTGATTTGAGACAGCAGCTATGATTTTTATATAAATTATACAAATTTTGGATTTTGAATTTCCTTGGTGTCCAATTTTTAGTAACTGGCAACAGCTTTCATTGTCTATCTGTAACAAATAGAAATACTATAACAAAACAGACATTTGACAATAAAATATTAAAAGAGTTCGTTCAACAAGGAATATCTGAAATAGAAAGGCTCAGTAAAATAAAAAAGACGTAAAAATGCAAAGAGTTTGGCAATAAGAAACTAAATGAAGTAAATAAAGTAAATAGAAATGGCGGAAAAATAAATTAGAAAGCAAAACATACCTTAAAAAGTTTTAGCGTCGTCAGATAAGTAAATTTTCAGAAAAAACATTGATTGTTTAGAAATCTTTGATAGTCACTTGAAACTGTTAGTTGACAAACTGGTGATGAAGTTTGACTTTGATAGAGACAAATCACTGCCACCGGGGGTGCCGATACGGACCCCCGGTGTGTGCACAGAAGCTGGTCGAATTCGGAAGTGGACCGTTAGGCGCGTACGCACCCTTATATACGAAACCCAAAATCCGTCCCTCCCGAACCCCGTGGGAGCGCGAGCGCACGTGGACTCCTTGCGTAAACGCACACAATAGCCTCCCTTTTCTTTGTCCACATTTATTTCGCCCCTTCAAGCTTCTCGCCTTGTATCTCTACTTATGTTTACCTGTACATGCTTAGGGGAGAAATCTCACCCGGTGGGAACGGTCGTAATCGTAACTGAAATTGAATTATACGCGAGCGATTATAGTGTAATATAGTAAGAGGGTTCACAAGGCGCTCCGACTTTCACACGGTGGGCTCCTTATTGTTATGCAGATGGCCTAACGGACAGTTATTGCGCAAGATCGAAAAAATAAACACAATATAGGTATTTAGTAATATCTTCTTCCTTACAGTCCTTTAAAATCTATAAGTTTTGATCATAACAAAACACACTTATTGTTACTGGTTGTGCTGCAACGTTTCTTCTTTAAAACATAATGTAGACCCCTTAAAACAATACAAATATAGTTCATACTCCTAAAAACTTTAGGAACACAGAGTTAAGAACTAAGCAAAAATTATAGCAAGCTGGAGTTATAAACAAGAGAAGTGAAACTTAACACTACAAGTGTGTGGCGGGGTCATTAATTTGCGAGCGCCAACAAAGCCAGCTACGCGATTGACTCGCCCGAGTGTTTTGCTCAACAAAAGATCCTTTGGCGATACCGGAGAACGTGCCCGCTTAAAATAATGAGACCTTTAATTTATAAACCTATAAAAGGTAGAACCTATTAAGCCCTTGTTTTTATTTACCCAGGTTCGTAAATTCGTAAGCCGTGAACGTTCAAGCCAAATTTTTTACTGAATTTTGTGAAGCTTTGGCGAAGAGAATTGAGTTTAAATCGCAATTTCGCTGCTGTTTGCGTCGGTCACTATGTTTTATTCAGGACTTTATCCATTCGCGGTGTAAAGGAAAACAAAAAACAGCTGTTGTACATGAGAAAGAGAATGGTCTATTGGCTGAAGAACCATCAAACACTTTTTGCAGTACATACGAAGAGCCCTGAATTTATACAGATAATTCGTAGAAGATTTTCAACATCAAAATAACTGTCATTTATTTTCCTCTTACTCATTATAACAGTAATTACGTATTTTTGCTTACTTACAATATTATGGTAGCTAAGAAAGTACCTACTCAGTATGTAATTAGTACCGACTGAAGTAATTACCGTTTATTATTGTCATAAATAGTTATGTGCTTACAGGATGTACTCAAAAGATGTAGTCATAAGTGGATATGAAAATGTGGGCATCGAACTAAATGTCGTTCAAAACATTTTTAAGCTTTCCATACATTATGTGTAACAGTGACGCCCCGATTTGTTTTAATTCAAACTAATTATTTATTTGTGATACACAAGTTACAAAGGCGTCACAAGAATTTATTTTGAATCACTCAGTAATCATTTGTACTCATGCAGACAATAACAATAATTTAAAAAATGATAATAAAATATGGTAAATTTTATGAGAAAGATCCGACTTTGTAGAATATCATATCATTGAGGGAATTACATAGTGATTTTACATGTAAATTGTACGCCATCATTGCAAACCATGTTTTCACGAAGTGTAACAAAGTAGACCTTCGAAACATTACACGGACGCTCTCTTGCTCTACTTAATTTTGCATGGTCTAACAGTTATCGGAAAAGCGTACTCATGAGACGAATTGAAACAAATTGGCATGATTTACATTGATTTATTTAATCGAAATAAACACATTGATATATTTTTAACCGACTTCAAAAAAAAGATTAGAACAAGTCGAAAGATTTTTTTGTGTGTGTATTATGTAATAACTCGGACATTTGTAAACCGATTTCGATAATTCTTTTTTTGTTGGAAAGGATGTACCTCAGTAGTGGTCTCAATCAAATTTGAAGAAAATATTCCACTTGAATGGTAGCAAATTAGGAGATGAATCCGGTTTATTTGACTTCACCCACTTTCCGATAACCGATTTCAATAAAACTTGGCAAATAGATGTAATTCTAATAAAAATAAAATGTTGTGATGATAGACAGAGGAGAGAAATTTCTCAACAGTATACAGCAGCTGCTATTTAGGGTCAAATAATTCGTTTTGAGGAGGACTTTAATATGCCTTTCATTCATAGCTGAAGAAATCGGTAAGGTAAAGTTTCGAGGACAATTTTTTTTTTATAAAAAAGATATAGATCATTTTATTTCTGGTTTAAGTCGTTCTGCGTCATGAATATATTACCATATATTTCCAAATATAACTAAAACTTTTAAATGCAACATGTATAAGTGTATTAAGAGTGTAACAAAAAGAATAATTACTTTGTTAAGTTTCTACTTCCTATGAAATTAAAGTAATTTTCTATAATTCCAACGCAACTAATCATATACACGTATATACCTGTTCTAATTGTTGTTTTTAGTACGTTAGAATATAGTGACAATATAATCGACGAGTTACGACGTGATACAGGGTGAAAAGGATTTAAATTCTCAGTGCCTTGAGGTAAGAACGATCCAGAGTCCAAAGAGTCAAGCTTGCAGTGAACTTGGCTGTCTTGTATCTTAGTTTGTATGCAAATATATTTAAAGTTTAAAATTTAAAGTTCAGTCAAGTCTCAGTATGTTTTACATCTATTGTTTCGACAATATACTGCTCTCTATAAAACAAATAGTTGATCCATTTCTGCCGCCAATGATGTATAGGTACTCAACAATTTCATTTTTTACGTGCCTAAGTTTCAAGTAGCGCCATCTATGTTTCCTAAACAAATTAATTCAACATAACGTTGCAAGCTTTTTTAAACATAAAGTCTATGCGCTTAAACGTTTTTCTGAACGATTTTTTAAGCGTTTAAGTGAAAAGCGCTTGTACAAGCACGCTTTTTAAACGTACGTTTTAACGTTAAAAAAATAAGCAGTTTTTTTTTTCCATTTCAACGGTTAACAACTACAAAAGTTAAACTACTTATGTTTTTGAACGCTTTAAACGCCAATTAACAAAATGTTAAATGTAATAATGTTATGTCCTAGATAAAAATGAAACTAGTTTTTTACAAAAAAAAACTTATCTTAAAACCTTTGGTGGTCTACTCTTGCATTTCGCTATCAACACAACGTTGCAAGCTTTTTTAACATAAAAGTCTATGCGCTTAAAAGCTTACTAAAAAGCGTTTAAGTGAAAAAGCGTTTAAAAAGCACGCTTTGTTCAAAAAAGCAAAACGTTTAAACGTTTAAAAAAATAAGTAGTTTTTCCCATCTCTACGCACGGCGCCCAAACGCGTGTCGACCCTCGATTCCATATTTGCAAAACACAAATTTGTACCTTAATAATGGGAAAATAGAGATGAATATGCTATAGGCGAAAAACATGACGCGTCGCGACGCTGCGCCAGTATGAGTTGAGCCTTAAACCTACTAGAATGAGTGTCCCCTGCCGAGAGATGGAACAGTTTGCTTTTGCACTGGTACTTTTAATTACCACTGAAGAACTAAAAACCCTCTCAGTTTTATTTACCTGATGCATGATTCAATATTTCAACGACCTCCGTGGTCGTATGGTTTGCACACCAGTTTTCAATTCAGAGAATAACTTTTTATATTATCTCAGGTCTGTGTGTTTGTAGTACCGTCGTTGTTTCCAATTTCCATTACACAAGCTTTAGTTATTTATTTAAGGGTCAGAGCAACGCATGATGTTGTCTAATATATTTATTTATTTATTATTATTAAATATGGATGCATTGTCTGGCCATTCTATTAACCCACTCACTGTAAAATCATTTTTACACCTCCTCTGTTACAAAGTACCTCTCATTCGAACTTTGAATTATTTCCATTTGCACGCTACTTGATCACCGTAGCAGTAGTAATGAATTTATTTGCCTGTTTACTATCTGTTCCTTTCAATTATTTTCTTTTGATTGACTACCTCAAGATCACTGATTCCGTTAAATTAAAGTTAAAACGAAAGCCCTTCAAAAAAAAAATCTTCACTTCGCAAGTATACGTCAACAATATATCTCAATATGATAATGATACATTCTCACCGCACAATGCATTCTCTTGACATCTTCGAATTCCGAAAATTCGTAATATAGTCTGTGGAGACAGGTCATTTATTATAGCATAGGTAAGGGAATATTGACTCTTGTAGAATCAATGTTTGTATAGAATTTGAAAATTATTACTCTGACATTTTCTCTTATAAAGTTCATATTATCTACCATAAGTAACCTCTGCTTCCATATGAAATTGTTTAGATCATGCTGTGCACAATATATTCATAGTTATAACGTAGATTTATGCCGTGTACCCTTTACTGCATTGTTAAGTGACTGTAACTTTCTTTAAGAGCCTTTTATGGTAGATGTATAGACATACCTTTTTAATATAAGGAAGTTATTATTTTCCCTAGGGTCGTTTTTTCCAAATCTATAGAAAATGTTCTATTATCTTGAAAAATTTGCATAAAGTCCCTTTTATATGCAAATTCAAGAGTTATTGAGCCCGTTTAATTTTGAACCTTTAGAATTTAACGGGAAATAGTCATGCCACTACCCTCTATATTAATTTCTAGATCGTGTCTACTGAATATTATCGAGTTTGATTAGTGAATATGTAAAATAGGGTCAAAGTGGGTTTGTATGGAACGCGCTCGTAGATTTATCAGACGGGTTACATTTGGACTCGGAAGTGGTGGTGCTATTGGCTATTGACATCGATGTTCATACTATCAAGAATAATAAAGTAAACAATAATAATAAAAATTATAATGAATGTTATTTCTTTTAGGCCTCAGGAGAGACGAGAGTCTAAAATATATTATTGTGGGATTAATTGGTGCGGTAAAAACGTCATCGGCAGCATATTAATCCGCGGGTCATGGCCACGTGCCTCTTCATATTCGTCTTTTCCGTCTTTACTCATCTTTCAAAGGTCGTTTCAATCCCGGACGAGCCCCCAAAAATGTGGGATTAATTGGTGCGGTAAAAACGATTACTTTCCCGAAAACAACCTTTATTTCTTAAAAATCTTCTTAACCACACGTCTTACACTTCTTCCATCCTTCCGCGATCTCCCTTCTCTCTCTTTCTTCGTCCTCTCTCGCTCGCAACAGTCATCCGTCATACATAGAATAGAATAGAATAAGAATTTGAACTTGTTGCATCCTTTGCCCATCGGTGCTTAAAGGGTTGGTGAAAAAATAACAAATGTTACCGTATCTGCATTAACACCTTGAAGGGGTTGCCATCGCCAAACCTCGCCCGGATTAGTATCGACACGCCGGAATTAACCAGGTGCACGTCTCTGCAATTGCAATACAATTCCCACGGTACAACGTTGTAGTTTTGCAAGTAGCATGTCGTACAAGGTGTTACTTCAACTGGATTTTTGAGATTACCGTATTGTTTATATGATCGAAATAATTTATGTACAAAATTCGCAAGTTGATGATTGAAAATGTTTAAATGAATACAAAAATAAAATATGTATCAGAAAAAATATGGCTCAGACGTGACCACGTGAAGAGCCGGAGCCTTGGTTTGTTTTGAGAGAAACAAATACGAGTAGGTAGGACTTGCGAGTAGATCCGATAGCGAGAATCTAACAATTCTAAATTTTGGAAAAAGGAGGAGGTTTTCAATTCGATGTTTTTTTTTTGTTGTATGCATGTTACGCGATAACTCCGGTGTTTGTGAACCGATTTTGATGATTCTTTTTTATTGGAAAGAGGGTGCCTCTGTACTGGTTCTATTTAAATTTGAAGAAAACATTCCACCTCTAACGGTGGCAAACTAAGGTATGAAAGACATATGAGGTTTTTTTAGTACTCGGTACTGAGATTATTAATAACAAATTGATTCATTATTTGACGTTTGTTTCATTACAATTTGTTTAACTATGCACTATTTTTGAATAATTATGCCCACATATTCACAAACACACAATCTATAACTGGCATAATATCCAATTAAAGGCACTTGATTCAATTAAAACAAATGTAATGCCGAATCGAAACTAACGTACATATATGTAGTTACAGACTTAGGCGTCACCCCATTAATAATACACCGAAATCACATTAACGTCACACGATGATGGACAGAACTATTGACTTATTTATTCGTCAAACGTGTCATAACAGTTCGACTTGAAACGCTCGTAAAGTAGCTTAATGGTTACATAATTACATGTTATTTACAACTATTTACGTTATGCTGGGTCAATTACAGGATTAACTTACAATCACTCGTAAAGCCTAGCCATATAAGTAATCTATATGTACGACCTTCGTGGTCGAGTGGCATGCACACCGGTTTTCAACTTTGTGAAAAAACTAACTTATTTTAGTAAGTTGAAAGTCCCATATAAGATTCATATTGTTAGATGAACGATTATCTAACATAGTTAACAATTTTCAATTTCCAAATTATGTGGAAATGCCTGTGTAAATTAGCACAAATAAATACTATCAGAAATAATAAACGTGTAAAATAATAAATATTATTAATTTATACAGGCATTTCCATGTAGTTTGATCATCTCTGAATCTAATCTTTAACGAACTATTTTTTACTGTCATAGTTTTTTTAATATTCGCAGCGGTGGATACTTCTTTTTATTTATTTAATAAACACAATATTTCGTATTGTCACTCACATAAGTTTTTTTTAATTACCTGCAAACATATATAAAATATTTTCCCTGACATTATGTATACTGTCCAGTTGCCGAAAATGACTGATCAGAGAAAATGACGAATTGGGCAAATTGACGAGTTAAAGATTTAGATGGCATTGGCAAATTACAGAAATTGACCAGTTGACGAAAATAACGTGTTAACGAATATGGCGAGTGGTCTCCTAATTCGTAATTTTACCAGCACTCTCTTACCTTTCAAAAGTGGAACGCAGTAATGCTCACATAATTGCTTGACGGCGATAGGTAGGGTGACAGAAAGACTTTCCAGGACGAACTGTTTGACTAGGAGCTCTGACTGCTACTAAAGTCTTGTTCAACTTCAAAGAACATATTTATTCTTATTATCAAAATATTAATCGATGTTTAATTATACGGTTCGCAATTTACCTAATAAACTATTTGATAATTACGGGAAAATGAGATCATTAATAAACCTTATTGAAAGAGTTTAGCAACGGCTGCATGTATTATGTGTATACGAAAAAGAGTAAAGTATTAATTTCATTGCACGCGACTGTACCAAACATAATTTATATCAAAACGGCCATCAAAAGCACACGCCTACACGGTGTTAATACTGGTTGAATATGACCACCAACACAAACAACTCTTATTGGTCTGACCAACAATAAACGGCCTGTTTACATAGTGACAAAGGACAAAAGTTACAGAATATTAAGTATACAACATTCTAAATACTCTGGACTTTACTTGTGCTTACGTTATATATAATACATCTATTCTGTCTAGCTTAAGCAATATGTAACTACCTAACATTGAAACGATTTAGAAATCTCAACCTTAAAGCGTTAGGAATATGAATTACTTAAAGAGGAAACTGAAAACAAGCTACTAATCGTTTGTAAGCCGAAACTGTCACCGCGAGGTTTCCACGTTAAGTACACCCGTAATATGTATAGTGTTTTATCCAAGTGGAGGTAGACAAAGTGTTTCTACATCATGTTTCTTTTATACATTCTAGTAAATACAACAGTATTATACGTTTCCCCTCTGTAAAGTCAGTACAGTGAGTGCGCTATAACTCACACGTGCACTAGCGGTAGTGGGTAGTTTCCAATGACTTTTGTTAAGATTTCCCCCGCTAAGACGGCGCAGGGAACTACTCAATTATTCACTCGCTTTCTGGTCCCGGTTCTTTTCATACAGAATAAAGCGAGCTGAGAGTGTGATTTTTGAACCATACGACTAACGACTGTATAAAAACCATAAAAAAGTACGAGATAAAAACATTCGTGAAACAATCATAAATCGTCTTTGATAATAGATCATTATATTTGGCAAAGCTCCTTTGTACATATTTTCTTATTAACTCGCGTCGTACGTTTGCAATAGAGCTCCTTGTGCCAGAGTTCGTCTAAGGAAGTAGGATATGCCAATTACCTTTTTCTGCCACCAAGCAGTAACGTGAGCATTACTGTGTTCCGGTTTTGAATGGCAAGGGTGCTGGTGAAATTACAGGCACATGAGACTTTTCAATTTACGTCTCAGGGTGACGGGCGCAGTGGCAGTATTCCTCAGATCGATTTAAAGCTCTGAGCGGTACTGCAAACATTATGGAGAGGCATGTCGCTTATCACCAGGCGCACGGCATGTTCGTCCCGTTATCGTCGTTTTTTTATTTGGACACCCCATAATTGTCACCTATGCATCGTAGTAAAATCTAAACTTTGAATGTAAAACTCCATTTGCATAACTGTACTACTCCATAATTATAAAATTATTAAAACTTCATGGAGCTATGAAACGAGTGACTTCGAAATTTTGTTCCAGTTCAGGCAACAACAAAAAGATTGCAAAGGACTGTATAACGTAGTTATAGGTAAGGATATAAGGTGAGCTTTTAATATTAAGCGGCTGGAGCGAGGCCGGGTCTGCGTTATTATGGTACCGACATGCAAACGAGTATACTCTTCATATTTCGTTTGTTGACTTTGAAACGTGCTTTTACCCCTTTTATACGAATTTATTTCAACATTGTATGTATTTGCATAAGTAGATATCTTTACGTAGTGAAATAATAGGTGCAACAATATAAATAAAAATAAATAAACATTCATTCATCATCATACATGCATACATACACGAACATAAAAAATATACAGGATTTTTTATAAGACACCAAATGACGGAACGAAAAGTCGTGTACCTGTTGGTAAATGACATGCCTGTCCATAGCAGTTACTAGTGCCACTCAGAGCTTTAAATCGCAAAGATCTGAGGGGCACTTGCCACTGCGCCCGTCAGTCCTGAGCCATAAGTTGACAAGGGACTTGTCAATAAATGTAATGACTATAATTATAATTACAAATAAATAACTTGACTATAAATATAAGTACAGGCACAGCGGAATATGCCTGTAATTATATTTATGAGCTATGAGTTACTCTACTTTTTAATACTAATAATGTGGTTGATTATTCGGTCTGCGCCTATGTTTCCTGTCGAACATTGTCGCAACATGACTACTAAAACACGAATTAAGTAATTAAATTAAAATTAAAAAACCCCTGAACAAAACTGTAGGTCCAGATCCAATAGAGAGATTGAAGAACTAGTGTCTGAACCGAAAATAATCGGGGAAATAAAATCTCTCTTCGCTGTATAAAATGCTCGACTTCGCTGGCTTAGGATATGTGGAAAGAATGGGAGAGGATCGAGCTGCCAAAAGAGCGTATTTGGGGCAACCTGCCGGTCATCATCCAATTGGCCGTCCAAGATATTGCTGGAATGATAGTATATAGTCGGAATGTGTCCGAATGGTCGGAATTGCCCGACAGAAACGGCATGCTTTGGTGTCGGAGGTCAAGACCCACTTCGGGACCCTGACCCAGCGAACTTGAACGTAGTCTGCAGAGTGTCCTGGTCGCAGCATCAGATCGAGGTTACCATATTATTGAAGTGTCATCGAATTTCGGACGGAACAAATGGAGGTAAAATAAATATTCACTTTATGGTTGAGATGCCTACACTAACTGTGAAAATCTTTAAACGGCTTATCATAGCTCATCAAACATAGCTCTCGCCGCAATCGTTTAGGAGCCGTGGCTCCGTCTATGTATCTGTGTCTTTGTCTGTCATTCGCATCGTAATGCGAAAGACAGACAAAGACACAGATACATAGACATAGGAACTCCCCTCTTTTTGCGTCGGGGATTAAAAAGGTCTCCAGCACAGATATAAATGTCCGAATAATGCATAAGTTATAACTGGGCGAAATTGAATACCTTTTCACACAGACTACCACTTACCTACAACTGTGAATAATTTATTCTTATCATACTACTTTGAAATAAGTAAATAGAAATCAATCATCGATTCAGTTTCGACATATAATATTGAACGTACAAACGTCAACTGAGTATACTCATACGGACACGACATGAGTATGACATATTTTTGCAAAGTAATTTCGTGTTTTGTTTTACGCTTGTTTATGGGGAAAATAAAAAGACAGGCGAAAATACGAATGTTTTATTGCCGTAAACGTGTTTTTGCCTTGATGTGACACTTGATGTTCAGTTCGAGTGAAACGCACTAGAGTTATTGCTCTCTACAAGAGATAAATTGGGATTTATTCCTTCGCTACTTGAATCAAACGAGATCTGCGTCTTACAGCAATTGGTTGTTAGCATCTACTTACCTACTTACTTCTCTTTTGTTTAAACGACGACCTGATTAAGGGAAATTAAAATGCTCATAAAAGGGTGTTCTTTCCAATAATGTAAAAACGCAGTCTACACAAAATAAGGGTACATAAGAAAGCACGTGAAGAAATCAAGAGATCTCGAAAGCGAGTAGGTAGGTACACTCGATAGAATCGAAGTCGTTAATCATCCAACACGACGACATGACCCGGAAAAAACACTTTTCACCTATCATGCTGCGGGTAGAAATTTCGAAGAGTCCTTAGCAAACTGGGATATCAAACGTTGATAAGTGCAACTATCTATCAAGTTTCGTTTAAAATTTCTTTTATTTAAGTACGAATACATAACTACGAATACAATCTACAAAACAAAACATATAATAATGTTCCAAACACCCACACGGCGCCAGGACAACGAAATTTATTCCGCGGTACTACACAGAAGATCCAGATCAGAATCAATTAAAAATTCCTTTTCCCAAATCAGTTTCTCCATAAACCGGACCCAACACCTCTTACCAGCTTAATGTGATTCCGTATTAATAAGTCTGATCACCCCTAAATAGCATCTTAATATAATATTAAAATTAGATTACTTTTTACGCTTTAATGTGTATATGTATAAATAACCACTTCTTACGTGGTTTACGGTACAAGTTTCCTGTAAACATCATTAACTCACCTGCTTTAGTAATACCAATACAACAAGAGCTATAATTTAAAAACTTTTTACAACATCGTTAAGTAAATAGTCTATAGAAACATAAAGCGAGATAAAATTTAACCAGACTTGTTTTACCTCACAAAAGTTCCATGCGAAACTCTTTATGTAAATCAGAATGAAAATCCTGTTGGCTCCTCCATCATAATACCAACGGAATAGCTAAAGGGCTCTTTTCAAACTCGCCCTTATGCCACAGGCCACAATTCAACACGCGAGTTTTTATAGCATAGATACAGTACGTAATCTAGTTCAGGTGTGCCGTCGAGAAAGCCTCTAGGACCTGAGATCGCATACGTTCCCCGATTTTATTGCATATTGAGACGTACTGTTCTCTCTGATATACTTCCTTGTGTTGCCCTAACTTTCAGACGGCTCCTGATGTTAAACTATTTGGATCTGAATTTTCTGTAGTAACATAGGGAGGGCATAAACTTTACGCGAAACATTGAGGCCCTAAATTCCTTCTCGCTACAAAAGTACCAAGGAGAAGGTTGGTTGTAATTTACGAAATGCTTCTACTATGCCAAAAGCGTTAATTACATTGCAAACAGTGCAACAGAAAACTACATCTCTTATGTTATATTTCATTTAAAAGAAATGCTTATTCTGGGAACAGAGTACCTAAAGCAAAAGTTCGACTAAACGTTTTCATAAGTCTGTGCTTTTATTTATGAATTTGAAATTTCACGTCGGTTGGTTCCAAAAGAAGATTGCAAGGCTGATATCGTGGGAAAGCAGGCGAGGGGCGGCACAAGGTGCATCTGCAATTTACTTTTATTCACCATCTGCCGAGAGACAGGGAATTGCGCGATTTCGGCGCTGCATTGCCAAGCAAAAGAAAGCCCCTACGGATGCAATGCGGGATGTGTTTAAGTGTTCGGTTCAATTGCTGTTTTACTTTATTTCCCACTTTTCTAGAGGTTTCCGTAAATACAAATAGAAAGAAGAACGACTGAATTACTTACAAAACCGCACCGCTTCCTACATCCTTTTTTTGTTGTTAATGCTCACTTTCAAATCAGCTCCGGTGATCTATTCTTTGTGCCCTCATTAAGAAGGTCACTGTATCATAATTAATTTCCTATTGTTATTGTCATTATTTTGTATAGGATTTTTTTTGGTCGCTTAAAATTCTAACACGGGCAGAAACTCCTGGAAATGAAATTTCCATTAAAAACGTGTATAACGAGCTGATGTTCCGTATAGAAATCGAATTCGTCGTCGTCTTGAGATCGTTATTGTAAAAGCATTATCTGGGATCGAGCGTTCGGCTCCGGAATATAAATGTCGGGGATGGGAGCGGACGGTTGGAGCAATATGTCAGTCGGTGGCTGCTTCGGAATACCTATTATCTCCTGTCTGTCACAAGACCACGTGCTGCAAACTATTTCGGGTCGCACTCAATAGGTTGAGTGACGACGTAATTCAGAGTTTAATGTTGGGTTCTGATTCACTATCACGTTTCTATCTTTGCACCTTTTTCTACCTGTTTATATTGTAATTGTAGAATATTATATAAGTGCACAAGGTTTTATAAGTAAAAAAGTAGTTGTAATATGCGCTTCAAATGCGGCATCCTAAAAGTGGGCTAACGAGCCCACCTGTGCTCAGTCTTGCGTTGCACTCTGAAGTTGCCGAAAGTCAGACAAAATCTAATCGGTCAAAATGTAATAGACGCTGTCATGTATTTATGAGATGTTGTACAAACTATACAAACAAGGCTCGTAACCTGCCGTTTCAATGTGGCGCATATTTGTGGTGCCATTTGTAAGCGCTATATTTGTGGTGCATAGTAATCATAACGTATCTCTACATTTCTTCTACTTATAAAATCTTTCAACTCCATAAACAGAGTACTATACGATAGTAAACACTATTAAAAAGTTCAGATAAAACTGCATTCAAAAAACAATAGATTCTGATGACGAATAGATCGAGATGGATTCGCGGCACCCCGAGACGTATTTTGCGAGGCTACTGTGAAGTGTATGTAATTATATTATTGTAAACGTAAATGAACATTGTACTTATTCTTTCAAATCAAGATAATAAATGTATAGTACGCTATGATGGCGGTTTTAACGTTTGTCTGCTCATCAAGTTTCGTATTAATTCATAACTACGTTGAAGGAGTTAATTGCTTGTCATCGTTGTCAATAGTGACGTGCAATAAAATTTACGGAATGTATAATTTTACGACACAATTCGGCATTTGTTTTTCGAAATTCGAAATTAAAAAAAATGAAATCTAATACTATCGTCACTTACGGGAACTCGCGGCATAGCTCAATGCAAAATAAAGCCGTCTCGAATTTTCTGTTTTCGTTCTACTAAAACTTTTTAATCAGCTACCCCTTGCAATACCAGCTATAAATCTAAAAACTTATAGATGTGACTCGCATTTGATTATATTTTTTTCGATAATGAATGGAGATTTGACCTCATTATTGTAATCTGTCAAAACGGCCACAATAGCGTGCCGGTACTGTAGTTGACAGAAGCGATTAGCGATATTCAAAATCTTCTACGAAAACAAACGCGTGTCTCATAATCTGCTCATAAATTTAAATATTCTTTGTCGGTTTGTCTGTCAACCGGTAACAGTGGGATATCGATTGCAGATTTCGAATCGTTTGATGACAACGGCAATCCACGTTTTAGACGCGTGCCACCCGCATACCCACACAAATAATATTCGTTATGAGTGTATTGTAATCATTTTTCACACGCTTTTATTATTAAATTTATGACTGAATTAGAATCTATGGACGTAATCAATGCTCAAAACAAAAAGGAAATACTTGATACCGGTATTAAGTGGAATTATAAGCCAAATTACTTTTTATAAACGTTTTTGATAGAGTTTCTGTAATATTTTGAATCATGACATTCCCTTAATTAAATTCAATTTATAAGTAAAGAAAACTAAGATATATCCGGTGTTGAGACTACTTGTAAGTAAACTTTTTTTTTTATTAAAAGACCTAAGTAACATGAACAGTATAAGTTTTGTGAAAGTAAGAAAAGATTTTTATGTTGTATAATAATTTAGGAAATGAAACTATTTTTCCGGATTTAAATCGCGTATATTGGTTTTTTCAAACAAACCGACGTTTCGGGCCCTTTACAGGTCCCATGGTCACGGTTGACTGAGGTGGTACAGTCTTCAACCAGTTATGTCTAATATTAATGCAAACCACCCTATTTTTTCACTATAGTTACAATATTTATTAATTAAATACATTGACTTACAAATAAATAGACGACGGGTCTAATACAAAAACCACGAAAAAAATGTCCCAAGTCAACCTATTCGAAATTTAAGTTGTAATGTCATCGCAGTATCGCGCTGTCAGTAGAACAAATGAAGACTAAAGCGGAGTGTCGCGCTCTGTATATGATTTTAGCGCCTTACAAGTGCGGACACTTTTTAGCGCGGACCCGACGTCCATATAATTGTAAGTCAATGATTAAATACCTTATTTTTAATTTTACAAAGAAAACATTCCAATTTACGCTACATTAAGTTTTACAAATTATTTTATTGAATGAATTTTTATTAAGTTTAATTTATTATTAATTATTAATAGAAATTAGAATAAACTAAAACATATTAATTAGTACTGCAGTCTTATGTCTGTTTGGGATTTTTCATTAGAGGAAATACGGGATCCCAAACTGGTGGTACGGAGAAACCATCTTCCCTGTTGAAATTATGATGTTTTTTAATTTCAATGGTCTCTCGCAGCATCCTGGGCAAATAACGGACTTCTTTTGCAAGGACCTGGGGTTTGTCAAACTTCATTGAAAGTGTAGGTTTATCCATGACATGCTCGCAGACTGCAGACTTGTTTACGCGATGGTGTTTGACATCAGCTATATGTTCTTTGACGCGGGTACAAATACTTCGCTTTGTTTGTCCAATATAAGAGAGACCGCACTCACAGTCAAGCTTGTAAACTCAGGATGCAGGAGTTTAATATAATAAATTGCTAAAGCCAACATTGCAATTGCCAGGTCCTTGCAAAAGAAGTCTGTTATCCGAAGTATTATAGGGTGGTTTGCATTAATATTAGACATGACTGGTTGAAGACTGTACCACCTCAGTCAACCGTGCCCATGGGACCTGTAAAGGGCCCGAAACGTCGGTTTGTTTGAAAAAACAAATATACGCGATTTAAATCCGGAAAAATGATTTCATTTCCTATGTGTAACAATCGCGAAAACCTAAGAACTCGATTTGTATAATAATTGTTTGATTTAGTTTTTATAATAACACACATAATAATAAACAACATAATAAATAACATTTTAATATGTAACAAATGAGAATTGTATTTTAAAATAATTGTTGTTGTTTTTATACTGAAGTGCACTGTTTCGTATAATCACGCAACTTATTTTGTGTAGGTATTATACTTGCTGAAGTTCGAAATTGCGCTTTTGTAGCAAATTAAACAAATGTTTAGTTTTAATTTGAGGAGGAATTCACCCGCCATCACCATGACAACCAATAATAAGTTTTTCAAATTACACAGATTGAACGATTGGCAATCTCAATGTTTTCTAATTCGTGTTTCAACCTAAAATAATCATAATAATAATAACGCACACACTCAACATAGCCCCGCACTAGGGAAACCCTGTGTCGCGGGTACCATGGACACATACATAAACAACCACAAATTACACCCAACCTTATGAGAGAAATAAATGTAGGCCATACAAATATTTCTCCCTGGACCTGGGACCTCTGCGTGGCAGTTCGGCATGGTAACCGTTCGGCCACGGAGGCAGTTAAAACAGACAGGTACTTAACTACTGTCGCTCTCGTACCTACTTTAATTTCAATCTAGGCCAGTAGTGGTAAGGCTCAACTCACACTGGCGCAGAGTCGAAGCGCCGCGTCACGTCCTGTTTTTCAACTACAACGCATGGCGACGCTCGTCTGACGCGTCGCTGCGCGCAAGTAACGCACGGCGACGCGCGAAACCGCTCGACTTTAACCAAGCGTCGACTCGCGGTTCCATATTTATATAACACAAATTTGTACCTTAAGAGCTCTCATGCCAAAAAAGTGTTGACGTTGGCTCCGCCCAAATTTATGAAACAAATATATGCCTGAAGTTCGCGTGACATGCGACAGGAGATGTTGAATTTTGCGCATTAAAAGTACCAAATTCGTTTTAGCGGAATAACTCTAAAACTAAAGGGATTAAAAAAAAATCCGTAGTGACAGTTGTCGATCATGCATAAATATAATTAATAATCTAATTTTTGTCCTAATAACCTGTAGCATTTCAAGGATAAATCGAAAAATGTGAAAATTAGGGGTCATTTCGTGATTTTTCTCTATCGAGGAAACTTTATTGTTTTATGTTTCTGATTAATGTCTATGCTTGAATATATCGTGTAGTTACTCATACAATATTTTATTTTTAACTTTAAAGTGGGTATACCCCTCTAAAATCAAGTCGAAGATTAGGAACTTTTCTTCTGCTCCCTCTTAATAATGGGAAAATATAAATTGATATACTACATGCGAAAAACATGACGCGTCGCGACGATTCGACTCTGCGCCAGTGTGAGTTGAGCCTTAGTGAACGTTTCAAATCCGTATTGGAGCAGGTTCGCCGTAGAAAACGCGTGAAATTCCCAATTGAGCCAGTGTGGTCGATGTTTCAAGAACCATGCTCTTGAAACATCGTTGATCCCGCAGAACTTATATTTTTTTTATAAGCTATAACTATTTACTCTATGAATTATACATAGGCTCTAATGGAAGAAATAAAGGCCATTAAACATATTAAGTGTAGTATATTACGCGTATAGGTTGATTTACTTCCATTTTATTACATAGTTGTTAAGCCACGAGCCTAAAGGCTTTCGACGGTAATGCTTAATTACATTTTCATTTATTTCATTAAGTCGCTGGTCTAGGTCGTCTAGGTAGACGTTGGATGAGGTCCCAGGTTCGATTCTCGGTAGGACCAAATTGGGAAATCAACTTTTCTAAATTGGTTCTGGACTGGATGCTCTGCTCTGGTACTCATAGTACAGGGAATTCCGTAGTTTAAAACCAGATCAGTGTAGTCAAGAACATTATTAGTAATATCCTCCTAAGGCCCCGTTTACATCAACGAGTGAAGTGATTCAGACCCACGCAATATTATCTATTCCTATACTCATGTATATACCCAGTGTACATTATAATTAAAATATCACATTCAAATTAAGCTCTGTATCTAAACTTCTCTCTCTGTCTCTTTCTCTCTCTCTGTATCTAAAATTTAGGTGTGGTTACTAATACCAATGCCAAACACGCCAAGGGAATATTTTTAATTTTTACAACAACCCTTATGGAGGAATGCGACGAGGGAAGGAGCTAGAATTGTGCAGGAAAAAAGGAATATTGTACAGGAAAAAAACACAAATTACATTTAATAAAAGTATAACACAAACAAAAGGCACTGCTTAATTCTATAAGAAATTTCTGCCTGCAGACCAAAATATAGGACACAATAATTACAATAACGGGTTTAGGTACGTGCGCAACAAAACAAAATTAAATTATGTAATAAAATCGAGTCATCCGAAGAACAGAGTCCGAGTGCTTTTTGTGTAGTTCTATCCCATTTACTGAATCAACGGCGGTTATTAACTCAATTTGAAGCAGACGTCGGTATTAGCTAGTTATCTACGTCACTAATTTAATTGCCTTCGTGGCCGAACGGTTACCATTCCGGGTTCCAACGCTGAAGTCCCGGGTTCGATTCCCGTTCCGGGAGAAATATTTGTAAGGCCTACATTTATTTCTCTCATGAGTTTGGGGGTAATTTGTGGTTTTCTATGCATATGTCCATGACACCCGCGATACAGAGTTTCTCTAGTGCGGGGCTATGAGTGTGTTCACGTTACTAATGAACATACAGTTTCGCTACATAGCTCTTAACAATACACACTTTAATTTGCAGTCAATAACATAGCTATTATTGTTAATTACTATACATCGGAATATATGTATATATATTCCGATCTCCGAGTCCGTTATTTACTAGTAGGTATCTACTAGTAAATAACGGACTATGAAATGTTTATTCAGCACAAATATAAGCAGAATAAAACATTTCCAATCACTTCACAAGGTATAACTCAAACGCATATAGAACACAGACTATACACATTGATACAGACACACATTTACACAAAAAACATAACTTTGTACTGGTCATGCCTATTGCAACGTTTGAGCTGAAATAGCCCTGATTCAGCATAAATACTGTAGACCGTGAAAAGTCAAAAAGTGCTGGTTTTCTGCCAGTGCCATATTATGGTGAGCGATCGCCACTCAATAAGCCATGCCACCAAAATGTATTACACGCAAATACAATAATGTAAATAATGGAAGTATTTACCTCCCACTAAAATCTCGTAAGTAATTATTGTATTGCGTTTTATTGTACAATTACTTTACTACTGTTTTATTTCGAAACAACGTTTTGAAATTTGGAAAAAATGGACCTCACAAGTTTGTTATCGGCTGTTTTCGATTTTCACGGGATCCCCTCATCAGATTCGGACTTGGTGAAAATGGAACTACCACGAGAGTGCACACTTTCAAAGAAAAAAAAAGTTTTCAAAATCGGTCCAAAGTTGACGTAGAAATCGGAAGACATACTTAAAACATACATACAGCCGAAAGTATAACCTCCTCCTTTTTTGAAATCGGTTAAAAATATAATCAGTTTGTTCTATTTTTTGTTTTTTATTTCCAATCATTCTGGAGTGTCAAAGGGAGGTGTAATAAGTGTATCACTTAGGCTTTAGGTAAATCTACTCTTCTTATTGTGATCTTCGTTACTTACCTACACATTAATTTAGGACTCTTGATCTACATAATAATTGGTAATCAAGTTATTATGTCAGATACACGCAAATATATCTTTATACTCGTATAACATAAATACATACTCGCGGTAACTAGTTCATTACGTAGGACCAATGATCTACTCGTAGTACTATTGAGAAATTAATCTGCACGTATAAAAATAACAGTAACTAGTATCTAATAAAAGTGTGTTCGATGTCTTATCATAATACATATAGCATTTAAATGTTCTGTAAATAAATAAAAAAATTGTAATAATTTACGGTTATGTGGAAGACAAGGTAGGTACAAGATTGCAAAAATGGCATTATTAAATACCTACCACTGGCGAAATTCAAAACAAGAATAATACATCATTCAGTATAATCAGTGTAATAAATACATTAACTGAATATTATTATTATTTATTTATTTATTGTTTATAAAGCCATCAGCTTAAAAAGGTAACAAATAATCAAAAAACTCAAAACGTACAGACGTACTAAAACTAAAATTTATTCGTGTAAAAACTGTAATCACAAAAACCCGCCATTTCTGTTTCATTTGTTCAGAAACCAGCAAAAGTGATAATCTTACATTGTTAGATGTACAAAAATCTGAATAAATTATTTAGATTTCCATGGTCAGATGATTCTAAATTCGATTCGCATGTAGCGCTTTTCGGCAAAGGAATAAAATACACATTCCCGCATCCGTATTTCACAACAGCTACAAACTAAAGATATTCATTAGCATAGAAATTTGCTAAACTAGCGTGTAACATCGTCAGCTAGATCATTGGCTTAACGTCAGCTGAAATTGTGACCAGGCCTTCGTATGTTTATTTTACATTTACTAAATGTCCAAAAACACAGTATGTCGTCATTTCTCTTGATTTTGTGTGCAAATTCTCAGATCAGACAGTATGGATTAGACACCTTTCCTCAGCCTGTCGTGTGAACTCTTGCTACATTTATTTTGTATATTTATATTATATATATATATATATATATTATATACATTCTATATTTTTTATATTTGTTTTCTTTCCTGTTCCTTGCGTTTGTTAAACGCTTTGTATTTCTTTTGACAATATGGAAAGTAGTTAATGGTATTTGACTACTTGTCGTTATTTTGTTTAACTAATAACTATACTTTCAAGTAATTTGGCCGAGATGTTTTCAAAAATTTATTTAAAAAAAAACAATTTTGCTTATAGCAATTTATTTTCCAACTGAACAGGAAGTACTAAACCGGAAATGGCATTGCAGCATTTATTGCATAACTAACCTGTCGGCTTGTCTATTTTCAAACATCCTTCGCCACTGGTACTAATTATAAAGACGTAATTATATAGTCAAGAATTTCAACTATAATATTTTTATTCATTTCATTTCGTTTTCATTTCCTATTAAAACTGATTTGTCGAGTAGTTCAAGTTAATTTTGCATTCCTGTAAATTTCGTAAACATTAGTTGAGAGATTAGTTTATTAAACTTTGATTTAGTCAATGTTTTAAATTTTCAGCTTTCTGCTCTGTCAATGGCAAAAGATGTTGATAATTGTTATTTATTTAAATTTATTTACATTACAATTAATATTATACCGATTTTTATGATACCTAATAAGTGACGGGACGATCAAGTCGTACGCCTGGTGATAAGCGACACGCCTGTCCATAGCAGTTGCGGTGCCACTCAGAGCTTTAAATCGCAAAGAACTGAGGACGTCACAAGTCTGCCTGAAGTTTCACCAGCACCTTTACCCTTCAAAACCGGAACGCAGTAATGTTCACATTACCTACTAATTATCGGCAGAAATCTGGACGAATTCTTTCAAAAAGTGCACTACTGCTACTCAATAGTAATAATTACTAATATATTCCTCCTCCTCCTTCTCACTCTTTTGGTTCCGCTAATTGTGCCGGTATATGTATGTATAGACCAAAGTAATAAGTTTGATGTGATCTTAACTGTACTTAATTAACATCAAAAGTACTTCAGAAAAGGCGTACAAACACTAATTTTCGAAAATCAAAATTGGTAAGGTAGAGCAATAGGGTGACAAATATACGGGTGGCACGCGTCGCTTTACCCGCCATTTTCGTTAATCATCCTTGTAACTCCGTCGTAATTACACCACTATTGTTGTTAACACTACCACGTACGTTTTTGACTAACGTACCTACTCCGTACGACGTAGGAGTGAGGCGAAGTGTTTTTATTTATTTATTTATTTATTATTATATCAAGCGATGGGACGAACAAGTCGTGCGCCTGATGGTACGCTAACGCCTGTCCATAACAGTTGTAGTGCCACTCGCAGAGCTTTAAATCGCATGGATCTGACTGGGCACTGCCACTGCGCCCATCACCCTGAGACTGTAATTTCACCAGCACCCTAACCTTTCAAAACCGAAACACAGTAATGCTGACATTACTGTTTGGCGGCAGAAATAGGTAAGGTGGCAGTATTTCCCTGGATGAACTCTTACACTAGGAGCTCTACTGCTACTGAAAGTGTAAAGTGATACTGATATTTCGGGAAACAAAAGCGTAATTGCCAAACTACAAAGTTTACAAGATTAGTAAAAAACAACCAATTTATACGTTTTAGTTCATATCCTTTTGATTGTTGGAACTAATTTGAAAAAGAAAATGTATTATTATTGATACAAATGTCGAATAAACACAATGAAGAATTCCTTCGATTCAGCTGGATTTGAAACAGCGACTATATAATTAACCAACGAATTTTTATCTGTGATTGCATTTTTATATAAGGGTAATTTCATAGCGCATCTAACTGCCGTCATTTTGGTTGCTTTTAGAAATTGAGTAATGCGAAAGACAGTTTGTCGACGAACACATTCTGTCTTTCGGTTACTATTTAAACCCCTTTTTCTACTAATTGCTTGTCAAAGTAAAAACTTTAAGTCACCATTTCTGTTTTTACAATTTTACATTTTTGTGGTTTAATTCACTATTTGTACTAAAATATAGGTTCTCCCGGATACATAACTCGAGCCACCTCTCATGTTTGTCGTATAGGGCTAGAATACAAAAATAGTGTTATCATCCAAGAAAAAGTTTTCCCCCGGTTTTGCAAATCCAAATTCCCAACAAGGACTTATGGAAAAGACGTTTAGTATACTAGTTTCAAAATCGCATAATAGTTTTTGATCAATCAAACATTGTATAAGCTTGTGACGGTGTGATCTCCTTACACCGTCATGTCACGTCTTTGTATCGCCTCTCTCTGCTTGTATCCTATCATATTTTTTTTTACATGTATTTAAATTTAAAATTTAAATTGTCCCACTTTCGTTCACTTTCTCATTTTGTTTTCGTAGCACGGTTACTCTCAGCTCGACCGCCACAACAGTCGGAGCTGTTTCAAATTCCATTTACTAAAATCTTATTTTTGATTCGTTACCAAATTATAATACAAACCATATAATACAACAGTCGGAGCAAAAGAATTATCAAAAATTTGCTGCAATAGTTTTTCGACCAAAAAATGAAGCCATAAACCCGGATGTAATGGTGCCGCCATTGAAACCCTGGCTATATCACGAATATAAAGATTTGTACAGACGCTTGCTGGCGCTTTTCAAGCTTAGGACACTTAATACTGAAAATGCGTGGTGACTCGAATTATGTGTCCGGAAGTGTACATGAAACTGTCATTTATTTAAACATTGTTTCTACCGATTACTTGTCAAATTAAGACAACATACTACTATAAGTACTACGTTTAGCTCTCCTAGTTGTTACTTTAAATTTATTTAAAAGAAGTTTATACAAGGGTGCTGCAAGAACCGTAACGAGTGTTATTTTGTTTTAATGACCTACAATTAACATTTCCAAGCTAGTGTGCAATATTTTCACAAAAATGTTAATTATGACTGTTTATGAATAATGACGGAATTATGACAAACTTATTCGTTTATTTTTTTTTAATTTTTGTATTTTTAAGATTAAAATTATGAACGTGTAACATTAGATGTCTTGTATTAAGGACACCTTGCTTAATTACAAAATTGAAATAATTGATCAACAACAAAAAATGTGTATAACATACCTAGTAACTTAAGTATAGATTCGCAAGATCACGTCATCGAAAAACTAAATCTTAAACGACAAAATACGCAAGATATTTCAAATAGTTATTAAAACTGTACATATTATTATGAAGCACGTGAAGTACCAAAGTTATAGGTAAGTGGTTAAAGAATAGCTATATGTAGATCATCATTATATTCGTCAAAGAAACTTCCCCCCGTAACGTTTTCAAGGGCACAAAACACGAACGGTAAGTTTGCAATGAAGATTTCGAGCGTATCACAAAGCACCCTAAAGAATAGACAAGACTGATGTAACGGTCGTCTGCAGCTCGCACGTGCTAAGGCCGGCTGCGTCTTCGACAGAAAAAACAGATAAGTATAAGCCAGAAATAAAAAAATCCATTCGTCACCTAAATAAATATTACTTTTACTCTCGTACTTTTCTTTGTACAACACGTCGGTACTGGTTAAAAGAAAATCTACACAAATACAAAGTTTAAAAGTCCATTAAATCTCGAGTAAATAGGCAGGGGCATTATTAATTAAGGCGGGGTACACAGAGTAGGTCCATTGATGGCGGAGTATTTCAACGAGAGCCTTTATTTTAGGACGCGAGATGTGGGGGAGCGAACGCTCGCGTGCCGCAATCCGCGCGCTGAAAATTAACGTTATGAATACAGTAAGAACAGGTGAAAACAAATTGACACAAGCCTCCGATGGTGACTGACGGGGCAGAATGAAGCGCGGAGCGTCGTCAAAGCGCTGGGCAATTTCCAAATTTTGGGATAAATGTGAATTTAATACATAAAGGGCTTCACTCAAAAACCAAAATTTAGCAGGCTCTCTGAAGTACTTACAGATAAATAGCCCCATATAAAAAATATCTACAAAGTTATATATTTTATTCTTAGATAATTCGTTTAAGATTTTTATTTAAGCCTGTTTTCAGGATTTTATATGATCGGGCGAAGTACATCCTATCATGTAACAAATTAGCACATTCTTTAGATAATATCCTTAGGTGAATCGTGTATTTTTGTAATACCGTTATTTAATCGCAGGTAACCCAGTGTTGAAATGTGATTATCTATTGATATACCTATTTGTGATTTTTATTGCTATAATATATAATCTTACGTACATTGTTTGTATTATTGTTTAAAATCCCTGGAGTAATAGTGTAGCGTTACCTTCAACTTTATCATTTCCGTTCACGATGTTACTTTACCTGGAACGATATAATTTTTTATATCGTCTATTATTAAGTTTGTTCAATGATAACCAACGCAACGGTTTGAAAGAAATCGATTATTTTCTTTGCAAGCGCATCATTCACCTCTTTGTCAAAATTTGGAGCATAACGGTTGTATTGTAAGTTGTAACAATGATACACAATAGAAAGGGTCTTCGCAAACATAGCGACACCGTCAACGTAGATAACATTAAAACACTACGACCAGGCTGTTACCTTACCATTTCAATAATTTTTTTGGAATCAGTAAAAAAACATCGACTAATAAGTACAATACCTAAATATTGTTACAGGAAAAAAGTGTCCATACCATATCAAACGTTTTTCATCAGTGAGGCCCCGATGAGGCTTTTTTTTTATTTATTTTTTATTAAGGCTTTGGCAAAGCCATCAGCCTAAACATGAAGTTTAAATATGTTTCTGTAAATATGGCCGCCACAAAGAGGATAGGCAATTTGAGGCGGCGCGTGCTTGGATTGACTCGGGATTCCTTAAAACGGGCCGATACGGGTATTTTAGTTCGAGATTCGTATAATTTCGCGTTTTAATCTTCGATTAAGGCACAATAGCACTATCCTATTCCACTTTAAACTAGATTTCACAAAATAACTGAAAGTCAAAATAAAAACGACACTTTTCCCTCCAAAAGGTCCAGAGCGAATCTCCCGATGAGGCTTTAAAAATTGCCGCGCAAAAATATTTGTTTTTTTTTAAATTTATTGAGCATTGGCTACGAGGTCATCAGATTAAAACTACAACAAAACAAATAAATTAATTAACTAAACTTAAACACTAAAACGTAATAATATCCGCGCAAAACGAACGTAGCAAAGCTAAATGGCTAACATTTTGACTGGGAATCGAAAATGAAACAAAAATCGCTATCTTTGTTTCATTTTCGATTCCCAGTCCTTATGCAACTTTGAATTTAACTTTCTCTTGTTGACTTAACACAACAAAGCTATCAACATTACTTTTTGCAAAATATGCAGTTGTTGCAACGTATGCAGCCTCTTAAAATTGTAGGATTCAATTAACTTGATAGAAAAATGAACTGAAGTTTAAAATGTAAGCGTGGTTTTTGTAGCTACAGTGTCTACCCAAATTAACTTTGAGTTTATTTCTACTATTACTACGTTTTTGTTTCATTATTTTATTTTTGTTATCTTTTACAAGAAGCGTTTTTTGCTTGGCTCTATAGCCAACGCCCAATAAATAAAAACTAAACGTTTTGACATTGACAGACATGACATTTCTGTAGGGATGCACGATTTTTTGCTTTGAATCGATTTTTTGGATCGTAATCGTTCCACTATTCTCAGATCTTGATTTCTTCTGAACGTACATCACGTGACAAACCCACGGCTCCATTAACTCTGTTTAAGGCTTCTGTAGTTTATTTTGATATAATAATAATTCATATAATGAATACACCGAATATATTTTATTCAATTATAACCTCCAAAACTTCAAGTTAGAATTTTTTTAATTCCAGACTTCTTAGAATAGTAACCCTAAAACCAACTTCGTACAAGAATTTAATATATATATATATTTATCTCTATATTTTCACACATTTTTCACAGACAGACATACACAAATTATGTCAATATATTTATGTGGGAGTTCGGAATTTTTCTTTGTGTTTGTAATAAGTAAATCACATAAATAATTTTGAAAGCCTTTCTGCCCTCATTTGTTACGACTTCCATTTATAGTGATTTTACTTGATGTTGCCAAACTACTTTTCGTACAGACTAAAATAAAATAGGAATGGCCTTTCGATTTACTAGCAGTTTCGAAGGATAATGTTTAGTTATAATTAAATACGATCTAGACGATTCGATTTGCTTCAATGTCGAATCGATTTACTTAAAAATCACATTGAAGTCAATCGATACCAAAAATAGCTAGATCGTATACAATTGAATCGATGTTCATAAAAATCGAATAGTAATGTGCAATGGTGCCTCCCTACTTCTGATTTCGCTCCACAGAGTAATTTTTCTTTCATTTTTACTCATATCAAAATGCATTGTTTTGCTTGTTATTGCTTTCATTTTTTTAGAATATTGTCTGGTAAATTCAACTTTTATTAGCAAGTGAATAATAATTTTATGAATACCAATTATTAATGTAAAAGACTATTGCATATAGGTACATATATTTTTTGTTCGTATTTCATTTTCCATATTAAAATATTTTCTTAATTCAAAATTAGACTGTTTTATATCTTGTATAAAACAATCTAATTTTGATGGAAAGTCCTTTTCTTAATGTAATAATAGACATACGGTTCAAATTCCAATATTTGTTTTCCATATTGCACAGTTTATGTACCTATTCTGTTCAGTTTGATAAAAAAAAGTATGCCAAAACCTTGCGAAAGGCGATTTAGAGTGCGTTCCCGATTGGGAAATGCTGTCTGTAACTGTATGTGTAATTAATTCGTTATCCTTTGATTTCAGATAAACCGCCTACAATACAGTCAAAAAATGGAAGAAACCTTGGATACAATAACAGAAAAGCTCAAGCATAGTTCTATTTCACCAAATGAGCAGCCAGTGCCTGATATTGTGTTTCATGACACCATGAACAAAGACCTCTTGTCAAAATGGCCTAGATTCAAAAATGTTGTTCCTGACATACTATTGCATAAAACTATTGATTTTGCTCAACACGTTAAAGAAATTCTTCGTATGAATATTAAAATATATCAGCCCTATCTAAGCACTAATTATACTAAAATACCCAGCTACAGCATAGCGGATTTTAAAGCTGTACAGCAATACTTTGACAAAAATCATTTGCCATACCATACATTCTCAATTCCAAATGAAAAGAAACTTAGAGTAACAATCAGAGGTCTCCCAAAAGATTTAAACTTGAATGAACTGTTTGAGAAACTCAGATCTGCTAAAATTCCTGTAAAAAGGGTGCATAAAATGAAAGTAAAATCATTTGCATTAGAACAAGCACCATTAATCTTAGCTATTTTACCTTACAACAAAGAAGGACTGAATATATTGAGAGTTAGGAAAATACTTGGCCATGATGTTACTTTAGAACCACCAATTAAGAAGCTAAGACAATGTCATCGATGCCAAAAGTGGGGTCATGCACAGCGTTACTGCCATGGACAACTCAAGTGCGTGAAGTGTGCTGGAGACCATTACAGTACAACCTGCTCCAGAGATCGTAACAGTAGTGAACCACCAACATGTGCAAACTGTGGGGGGAACCACACTGCAAACTATAGAGAATGTTTTTATTGTCCAGACTCAGAGGAATATAGACAGAACCGGGTGAAGAGATTAAAATATAAAACAGAAACACCAAGGTTTCCACGTCAGTTAGTTACCTGGGAAAATGTTGACACAAATCTATACAAACGAATCACTAACATACCAAAGCATGCTGAGGCTATACCATTTTAAATGAAAAGATTTTTATTATGTCCCAATATTGTATTAGTAATTGTATATTAATTTGTAGAGGGTGTCATTTTTACGCTGTACACTGATATTGTGACAGGTTTATATTTTTCTGATGATAAAGAAGATGCACCTCGTACTGATTATATTGATTTTAATATTATATGTAGGTATTTAAGACTTTTTGTTTAAAAAAATAAGACTGAATTTATTACTCGCTTAGTCATTGCAAAACTGTGCTATACATTATTATTTATATGATTTTTCATTGTTTTTTTGAAGTTTTTAAACTTTTGGAATGTTAAGCTGAATGGTATTTAGTTATTACAATTATAAGATTAATGTGATATCATGTAAAACTCCAATCTAATTTTAAAAAGTCTATGCATTGATGTATTGATGTAAATACTACCATTGTATGGCATGTGTTTACTTGAATACACTAAGATGGGACTCGTCGAAACGTAACCTTTTGGTCAAAGAACAAAAAGCATTTTGTGCAGATTTCCCTGTTTTGAAATAGGCAAAATTTAAAACCTCATTACTTGTATGTACATATAGCCTCGCAGCAGAGGAAGTTTTATCGTATTATGTGACTTTAATGTGATAGAGCTTAAAGTATACGTGAATATCAAATGAAGCAGAAATGTAGGGATGCACAATCAAAGTGAAAAATTCTTGAAGTATATTGTAACAGCGCCCTAGAACTCTGCACCACCTTTTATTATTATCTAGCCAATCATAACACAGCAGACATGTTATACTGATATTGTCTCGTTTCTTACATTACACATCTATCATATGTTATCCCTTTCACACAATTTGTTGGTAGGTCAATGACTCAATCCTTAAAATTATTTTATTAAGTGGTTTTGGAAATTTAGGCTATACTCGTATATTGTTCTAACAGCACATGCAAAGTGTTCATATTAAGATTTTCACATGCTACTAGTAAGTACTTGAAATTGCAATTTAAATTAAACAATAATTATCAGCGCTAAATTGTAGTAAGTACTGTAAAATTTATTAATAGTTGCATGGTTTAGTGTAAACAAAACCGATGTGCTGATCTCAAATCACATTTTCAGTATATTTATAATATCTCTAAGCTACACTACTACTAAAAGAAAGTCATGTATTGGTTAGCAACCAATAGCTATACGAGTATTAATTAGCTATTTAACTTGTGATAGAATTATTTTGTAGAAAGTATTGTAATCAATAAAAACACTTGATTAAGAAAAATATAGTTTTTATATTTTGGGTATTTGTAAAAGGTATCTTTTTACTTTTGCATCTTTACAATATTATGAAAATGAAGAATATGTATGTATGACATGGTTCTTTAGAATTGAAATTATATAAACAAATCTCATTTTCAAACATAGGTAGCCTCTTAGAATAATAACGCATAGAATGATAGTTTCATATCAAACGAACTGTCACAAGTGAGGCAAAAATCAAATTCATGTAGGCTAGTTTTAGTAGTAGGTTCATTTTCGGTTTTAGTGAATATTTATATAAAAATACAAGTTGAAACGCGTTACTTCCTTGTGGAATGTGATGTTAGTATCTATTTTATGTTTGTCTGGCGTATTTTTACACTCATTTACCGCTCATTTCGTCATTTTTAGCTAAAATTCTTGATCTGTTCGCGGTGCAAGCTGACCTTGAGCACTGAAGGCCCGCCCGCTCGTGCAGGCCCATTGGGCGCGCTTCAATTTGCCTCACTTAGCGTGTGCGGACTAGGTTTCTATGCGTTATTATTCTAAGGGTAGCCTATACAAAATAGTTAACATTTAAACACAAAACCTAATTACAATAAAACTTATATTAATTACACCTAATTCCATATTTACATTTAATATTCGAAAAATACTATAATGTACCTACATAGTAAGTAAAGAAGAAGTTAACCTGCCGTTTTAACTGTTTGTAGATGACTATTTCTCAATGCGTCACTGCTTTGGGTGTTATCGTTGATAGGTGTCACGCGGACCTGAAGGCAAGAAAAAGAAATTAAATATATGTAAATAACTTACGTGTTCATCTGAAGAAATTTCGTTGTCTTACTTTTGTAGATTGAAACAAACTTATGTAATAACAAGGAAGTATCATTAACATTGCAAGTGCATTGTGGGGTAGTTTCATAAAAATTTAATTTCATAAAATCGATACAAATTCTCGAAATTCGAGAAATATTCTGCTACTTAATACATACGTATAACAGTGGCAAAAGATTGACATTTGAACAAAACGATGTAGAAGTTAGGTAGTAAATTGTACAGACAGCAGCACATCAAGCTGCAAATTGACAGATCTTGTTCGAACAAAATTGTGTGACTACAATCCGTTTTTCGTTCAATACCCTAGCATTTACTTAAAAAACTGCTATATAATAAATGCTCTTTCTTTCGTATTTCGAATAACACATGCAATTTATATGAGAGAAACAAGAGATCCCAAGGTTGTCGGTTACGTGTTATGAACTGCATTTTATATACAATTGTGTGGTCCGACAATTGACCCCCCTAAAAACGTCATACGCCATAAGGTATGTTTACTTGCGAATTCACATAATGTATGTAATTATTTACCTCAAGCGTGAGATTGCTGACGGGTCTACTCTGGCCATCGAGCTCAGCCAGCATCCTGTCCAGCGTGTCGACTAATCGGTCGGCGTCCTGTGTGCTGAACACCATCGGTGGCTTGAATTTTAGCACGTTGCTGTCTGGACCATCGCGGCTTATCAGGATCTTCTCTTCGCGCATTCTGAGGAGAAAGAAAATAATTGTTATAAACGAAGGAGATTTTGTTATTACCCCGAAATAAAGAATGACTTACGGGATAATAACTTAAACTATAAAATACCACAACATAAGTTTCAAAATCTAATAATTTGTTAAGAGAGAATTCGTAAAATACACTATTATACAACATCCGAGATTTTTCAATGTACTAAAACAAAATTACTCTGTACATGGAATGGTTGTAGGTAATTTAAGTTTTATATTTGTTTTGCGGATGTATTTTTACATCAAAAATAATTTATTTTTCTCGATTCTCCACATTCGTATTACTTTGATAATATTAGCATTAAGAAGTCTGTTATAGAATTAAGCCCTTTACTTTAGGTCAGGTGTCAAAAGCCTAAAAGTGAGATACCAATAGAAAGCAGTAAGAGTACACATAAAATTGTGTCTAAATTGTATGTATGTATGTATTATTATTATTAGTAGTAGTAGAGCTCCTTGTGAAAGAGTTCGTCCAGTGAAGTACTGCCACGTTTTCGGTTTTTCGGTTTTGATGGGTAAGGGTGCTTGCTGGTGAAATTACAGGCACATGGGACTTGTCAACTTATGGCAGGCACAGTGGCAGTAGCAGGCTCTAAGTGACACTGCAACTGCAGACAACGACAACAGACGTGTCGCTTAACACCAGGCGCACGATTTGTTCGTCCTGTCACTTGTTATCACAAAAAAAAAACTCTACGAGGTGGGGCAGACAAGTGATGAAACTGATTTTTTATTTACCAAAGTTTTTATTTTTTCTAAACATCAATGTTATCCCCTTCAAAGTAGTTCCCTTGGGTAGCTACTGTAGTCTAGGCTCTACTCTATGAGTATAACTACTGGCTGAGTGAATATAGTTTTGTATTTAGAATGTGTTTAAAAAAATAGGATAGAGAAAAAGAACATCTTGGCAGATCTAAAAGTAGCCTCCAAAAGCGAATATGTGAAGAACACAATGAATATCTAATTTTGAAGATTATCCCAGTTTATATTTATAAAGTACCTCTCGCTACGCGACCTGAGCTACCCCCTAGGTTACACTACACATTGATGGAGACGTAGTTCCCATTGTTGGTAGCAGCACTGGAAGTCTTCAACCGGTATGGTCTTCAGCATGTCCGTCACACTCTTTTGGAAGTTTGGATGTCTTTTGAAAGTCACAGGGACTGAGGTCAGGTGAATAGGGAGGTGGGGGTCCTTGAAAGGCTCAGAAAAAGGGTCATTCGCGTGAGATCAGACATTGCAGACAAATGGATGCTCCATCATGACAACACCCCATGTCACACTGCCCTCTCCATAACATAATTTTTGACCTTAAAAGGCAATCCTGTGGTTCCCCAGCCCCTCTGTTCACCTGACCTCAGTCCCTGTGACTGTTTCCTTTTTCCTAAACTGAAAAATGTCCTCAAAGGACGTCATTTCGGGACTTTGGAAAACATCCAAAAGAGTGTGATGGACATGCTGAAGACCGGTTGAAGACTTCCAGCGCTGCTACCAACAATGGGAACAACGTCTCCATCGGTGTGTAGCTGCCCAAGGGAACTACTTTGAAGGGGATAACATTGACGTTTAGAAAAAATAAAAACTTTTGTAAATAAAAAATCTGTCTCATTACTTTTCTGCCACAACTCGTATAATCGAAGACTTTTTATACTTCTATCGCAATTTCGTATTATTTTGGTAATATTGGCATTAGAAACCTAGACGTTATGATGTTCAAAAGAAGTAAACTATTTGGACAGTTCAATCGATAAAAATCTAAAAGCGATGAATGAATTTTTATTTGGTTGTCATTGTCTATTTGGGTGCCTGAAGATTGAGAATCCGGAGGCAGTAAATATATTTAGAGTACAAAAGATACGCGGGGGTATAGGAAAGAGACTGTGAAAGCGAATGATAAGGGATCAGAAGTCCCTGTTAGTTAACCAGGAGGACCGAATTGAGATCGAGGAGCTATTGGCAATGATATCAAGTGCTACGATATAAAAAGAAGTAGAAAATGTATATGGGTGACGGATTGATACTCTTATAAAACTTGTGATAAAAAAGAATGTCATTTGATTATTATGGATCAAACTTTGACATCAATATTCAGCTAGGATTACACCTTGTCAGCGAGTTGATGAGTTTAGACAGTTTTTTGAGTCAGTGTTTGGTTCTCACAATGGCCTGAAAATTGAGTATCAGTAATTAAATTTAGTCAGTAGTGGTCAAGTCAAATCCTTTATTAAAGAGACGACGTCAAGCTGGATCCAAAGCAATATTAAGCTAATTGTAGCAGTAAAGCTGCTTGTGAAAGAGTTTATGCTTTACCTATTTCTGACGCCAAGCAGTAATTTAAGCGTTAGTGCGTTCTGCTTTTGAAGGGCAAGAATACTGTTGAAATCACAGGCATATGGGACTTGTCAACTTATGGCCCAGGGTGACGGGCGCAGTGGCAGTGCCCCTCAGTTCTTTTTTATTTAAAGCTGCCATTGAGTGTCATTGCAACTGCTAAGAACAGGCGTGTTATTTATCACCAGGATAAGTAATGAAAAAGCTCATATTCTTACCTATTGACAATATGTTTCGCTTCTGCAGTCGCGGGCGTCCGCGTCTCCCGGTCAGTAACCAATTCCACGCCAACGAACAACCCACGACCTCTGACATCACCAATGAGACGGTGTTTATGCTTCAACGCTTCGCATCTGTTTATGAGGTGATTTCCGACACGTTGAGCGCGCTCCATTAAACGTTCCTCTTCAATTACGTCGAGGACTGCGTTTGCGATCGCACAGGAGACCGGGTTGCCTCCGTACTGTAATTGGAATAATTGTTATTTGTTATTAACTATAGTTGTACTCATGACCTTTCATTCAAAACCAGAATCATTATAATCGAGGCCTTCAAATTTGTTTTCACTGGTCAAGCCAGTACAAGCTTATTCAGTCGGTAAAAATATTGAGAACCACGTAGTTGACGTTAAGAGTCTATACACTCTCAAACGGCTTTGGTTTATTCCGCACACATAACAGTCAAAGTGTTGAATTAATCACTTTGGAGAAAATATATAAAATTGGGGATATACACCGATTAGTAAGGTGTGAAAACACGATTCGTAAAAATTTTCACGACAGAAAAAACACAAACTTAGCTCGAAATTTTATAAGGAAACCAATGTTTTTTTTTTTGTGTCAACTGAACTAAATTGAACACGTACATAGTATACGATATACGTTTTTCAAATAGCTTTAGTTTTTGTAGTAAAAAAATAAATTTTGAAATAAAACGTCCCTATGATAATAATAATAAAGCAAAATGAATCGTATAAGTTTCTCTCTTCTTCTTCTTCTTTTAAATGTTATGGCTCCATCGAAATAATCAATGATTTTGCCAATGTCAAGTAAAAATAACTATGTACGGTAGTTTAATATTATTATAAAAATTATACAAAAAAAATGGCGATTAATGTCCTGTTTTCTCTCCTCTTATCATTGACTTACAATTATAAGTCAATGCCTCTTATTGTGTGATTCAAATAAGTTACTACAGATAACATTATTCGTGATTGTCAGAGCGATAAAGGAGATTTTAAGATTGCAGCTCTAATAAAACATTCAACCATAACGAAGAGAATAATGAGAAATCCTCCTTGGTGCCTAAGTTATTGTTGAACTTTGTTTGTTGTTTTTAACCTCCTTTAAAAAAATTCTCAATTCGTCTATATGTTTTTTTATTGTGTATATGTGACGTGATAACTTCGCCATTTGTGAACCGATATTGATGATTCTTTTTAATAAAACCTTCTTCAAGAGAAGCCAGATATTATTTTACAGACATTGTTTTATTTTCATAATTTCACAGGACATTGGCGAAATCGCCATTTTTTTTGTATAATTTTTATAATAATACTAAACTACCGTACATAGTTATTTTTACTTGACATTGGCAAAATCATTGATTATTTCGATGGGGCCATAACATTTAAAAGAAGAAGAAGAAGATGATTCTTTTTTGTTGCAAAGAGGGTACTTCAGAAGTGGTCCCATTTAAATTTGAAGAAAATATTTTACCTCTAACGGTGCCGGTGGTAAACTAGGAGATGAATGACTTTTGAGGTCGGTGTTTTTAACCGGAGGTTAGGTTAGGTTATTTGCTTTATTAAAATAGTCTACCATCACGTATTAAGTAAAGTAACGAGTAATTCACGTACCTAGTTAAGTTGAATTTCTGCTCAACATGTTTCAAACCAGTCCGTCGTTCTTATGTAAAACGTTTTTCCAGTTTTCCTGGTGTAGTACAAGTAGTTAACATGTCTGAGTCTCACAGTAGTTTTCTATTTAAAATTACCATCACGTAGTTTACGAACACCTAACGATACAATATCAGCCACGGTTAAAAAAGGCAAAGTTTATCACCTTGTTGTTTCTATTATTATCGCCTACGTGATACATATCTTAACTTGCAGAAGACTGTGCTAATTAAGAGCGGTTACACACGACGACGATGCAAACGCAATGAAAACGCGATACACGTATTTAATTAATTAACTGATTATTTATTTTACTTTTAAATTTACAATTAACAAAACAATGCAATGTGCATAAACCTATACAGATTTTTTGTGCATAATGATCAACATAAGCGACTGCATCGATACAATCGCCTATAAATATAAAAGTCGCCACGTGCAAGCGTTCTAACGGGTGTTGTTTTAAAACACCTAAATGGAGTTTTCCATTCTACGTGATACACATTTGCAAATAGTGTTGTTATTTATGTGTTACAAGATAGAAACATCTAATTCGATTATATAGAACAACGTAATTTTTAAGGCAGTCACTACACTTGTCGACATGGAATCGCGTTAAGCCGGTCGGAAAAGTTTTTACGTTAATGTAATAAGAGCAAAAATGACGTTGTTCGTTTCGCATCGGCGATCCGAGCTGAAGCGAAACGTGAGACGCCTGTTTTGCTCTTATTGCGTGGATATAACGGAAATGTGGTGTGTCCCTAAAGAGTCGTAGAAATATTATGATGACACTTAGAACTTCAATCCTCGATAATGTTAACCTGAAGGATATTGGCCTAATTTTCTCTTTTCAAGATCTACGAGAATAAATAATCTAGAGCACAGTGTCTCTAAGAAATAATAATAATAATAAATCGAGGCGAAACTTATCGCGCGGTGACCGTCCAGTTACCACGCCTTCATGTACATTAATGGCGAATCTGAATTCTATTTACTAGGCAACAACATTTAGATTCCTCTGAATAATACAACCGCGCGGCCGCCGTGTAGACCAAATTCAAGCCAACCTCGCCCGCGTGCCCAGGACGCTCATTTAGATTAAAACGTAGAAGCTAAACAAATAGAGCGTAATTTGCCATGACAGTTAGACGCACGCGGTCGCTGCGCGGCGACAACGGGGACTCCGCTCTTCCACCGCGCGGCGCCCGGGCGGGGTGAGCTCGGGGTGAGAGGTGAAAAAAATAATAAAGAAAATTACCGTATTAAAGTACTCCACACCGGTGTCAGCAAAACTCTTGGCAATTTCAGGTGTAGTGATAACGGCAGCGACTGGGTGTCCGTTACCCATGGGTTTACCCATGGTCACGATATCGGGTACCACGTCCTGCGTTTCGAATGCCCACATGTGGGTACCGACGCGGCCGAAACCCACTTGCACTTCGTCGGCGATGCAAACCCCATCGGCCTCGCGTACGTGCCTGTAACGAAGACGCACTACGAGTTAGAGATACGTAGAACACATTTCTCTGGGACGTAGACGTAGAACATACTTTTTTGGGAAGTTCACCAGAGTGAATTTCGTTGCACTGTAAATGGACTAGGCAATTGGACTTATTGTCTGGCACATTATTATGATCTATTTTAGACTCTCGCCTCTCCCAAGGCCTAAAAAATAAATTTTTAATTTTTAAATGGGAGAAGAACCGGCGTACAATACGAGCAGGACGGCCTTTATTTGTGTTATAAGCGACACGACACATAAATAAAACCGCCACAAGCTGCTAATTAAGTTTTATTATTATTATTATTATTATGACAAAGATTTTTCTTGAACTCTACTCAAGGTCAGACATTCGGAATGGGTCTAAACCAAGTATTCTGGTTCGGTTGTGTTATTCTGATAGGATGAGAGTGAGTTGTGATGTTGTGTGGAGTTAATCGTCGAACCCAGAGATTATTAGGAATTTTTTGATGGTTATTACTATTATTATTTGGTTTAAGAATCGCTTATCAGTTCGTATATTATTTTCTGTGGTCAAACTGAAATGAATTTTCACACCCCCTTCGAACGCCATCGCTACTGCAGCTCACAACCAGTTGTGATAGACGATCCAATACTCTACATACGCCACTGTTTGCTATAGAAAAGTCTTCTTTATTTGTACGCAACAAAGTTAATTTGCAAATACAAAGAAAAAACCGCATCCTTTGTAAGTTTTCTTGGAACCGAGGATCGATTTAATAGACCTTGATAATTTACAAAATCGATAAGGCCAGTACGTAATTCCATCCCATTGTACATAACTTACCGACAACCAACTCGGATCTCAGATCTAGAATATCCTAAAGTGACCTTTTTAGAGGCGGATCGTGTCCAGTAGTGCTGCATATGGATCGAAAAAATACACTAACTGCTATGACCTTAGGTTTCTAATTTTAAATAACACAAACAAGGGCTTTATATGCAATTACAACATGTTATATAATTATTTGATACTGGTTATAATTAGAACATGAAATCAAGATAACTTTCCATGTTAATATGTGATTCATGTGAACGGATGAATATTTTATCATTGTTATATATCAAACGACGGGACGATCAAGTCGTGCGCCTGATGGTAAACGTCTATAATAGTTGCAGTGCCACTCAGAGCTTCAAATCGCAAAGATTTGAGGGGCACTGCCACTGTACCCGTCACCCTGAGACGTATATTGACAAGTCCCATGTGCCTGCAATTTCACCAGCACCCTTAACCTTCAAAACCGGAATACAGTAATGCTAACATACTTTTGGCGGCAGAAATAGGTAAGGTTGTTGGCCAGACCGGCAAAATGATAGTGACGGAGTGAAGATATTTTTGTTTTCCATCCGTTACTCTCATCTCTGGACTGTATTCGCACGTTCCATCAGGCGCGGTGCAGTCATTTTGCCGAGTCACAATAAAAAAAAAATAAATAAAAGGTGGCAGTACTTCCCTGGACGAAGTATTTCACAAGGAGCTCTACTGCTTACAAAAAACTTATTCAACTTACAAAAACTTATTCGACCCGTCACTTAAAAAAAATATTTAATTCCTTTTGACCCTGTACCATGCCGTTACTTTGTATCATAAAAAAAACTGAAGAAAAATTTACGATATCTTTGGTGACTGTGAAACGTTATTCCTAAGGAGGTTTATATACGGTAGTTTGGTGACAGAACAGCGTCAAGAAAATTGTAACAGACAGGCTTTACAATAATTCTAAAGGAAAACAACTAAACTTACTCAAAAACACGTTTCATATAGCCATTAGGGGGGATGATTTGCCCGCCGCAACTCTGTAGGCTCTCAGCGATGAATGCGCACACCCGGCGTTTCTCTTTCTTCAATTGTTCACAGATCTTGCCCACTTCGTCGGCGTACTTTTGACCTAGTTCTTCCTCCGATTGACCATCATTGGGATAGATATATTTCCCTCTGTAGACGTCCGGGACTGGGGCCTGGATTATAAATAATTCATTAGTCGGTTTAAAGTTTTAAAAAATTTGGAGATCGGCAAAAATATCCTGTCTAACATCAAGTTGGAATTAAGGTATTATATTCACCTGTAAAATCAACTGTGATATTTGTTAATAAAGGTGAAATTATATTCAATGTTCTGGCTTCTGAAGTATTCAAAGTCAAAATAAAATAACTTGTGTCTGTGTTATAAAAATAAATATAATTACAATGGAAACAAAAAAGAGTTTATTACTTTCATTGACCTATTACTTTTCTAGTTTTTTCTAAATAAACGGCAGGTGTATGGTATCGTTTTTAAGTTACTATGAGACGTCGTTGACTCATAACTATGTATTAAATTTCGTGGGGTTTATTTAGAAAACTGGATTATAAATAAAATCAAATACAGGAAGGACCCTATTTGCTTGTTGTGATTTTGTAGAAATTCATATCGAATTCATATTTCTATTTATACCAGGGATATTAATTAAGGCAGTACATACATTACAATTAATTACATAAACAAGAACAATATTGTTCAATAACTGATATGATAACTGTCTAGAAATGACAACGATATAAAAGTAGGTCATCACATAACATATTACTGAACAACATATTATTTTATACGTAAGTTTTAACCCGTTCACTGCCAACTCGATTGAGCTTGGCCATGTTGATTACCATAGCTAAGCTATGTTGAACGCTATGTTGGTGTGGTAATTAATGTGCGAATGGCCATATTGGCTCTGTGCAGAGATAATTTAATTGGGATGATCTGGAGTGGACAAAATATTTGTCAATTATACAACGTTTATATTGTTCTGACAAATTAAGTAGTGTATCATATCATACTATATACCACTTAATTAATACTAGTATTTATTAACACTAATAATTAAGACAGGTATGGTCAATAATTATGTTCAAAAAGTAACGTCAGAACATACGAAATGGCGAACTGCTTACAAGAAGCTACGTATATTGCGCACGGAGCCAATACTAACAAAAACTTGTATGGCCCGGGAATAGAGGGACTAACTCACCACGTGGACCCATTCTGGCTTGTCTGGCCCTCCGGGTAAATTGAATTTGTAGGGAGACACATCAATCATAGAAGTGAGATGGCCATGATACGCGCTGTAACAAACAGGGGCTAGTAGCACCCTAAAACACTTCGAGGAGCTCGAAGTAACGAACGCAAACATACCTACATTTCTCTTACATATTTGTTGGCATTTTTGTACGATTATTATTAGGTACCTAATGGGGTATTTATGAATGTCTTTGTGAACGTCAATGGAACGATTTACAAATAGCTCTTTATTATTCGCGTCAGTTTTTTATTGTTTTCGTGATCATAGCTGCATCAATTTGTAGAGTAATTATGAATATTACTCAAGTAATTGTGCCACAAAAGTTTTAGTAGAAAAATATATTATCGTTCCTATCACATTCAGTACATACTTATGAAAAAAGAGTCAATTAGAAAAAATCATTTGCAATAATGAGCTAATCACAATAGATTTTAAAATAACTATAAGAAATGTGTCACTTTTAAAAACAATATTATTAGCACAAAGAAATGTAATAATGTTAAAATACATGTCAAAAAGATCCTAACGTAACATTCGTAAATACTCTTTAAATATGCAAAACAAAAAAAAATAAATGCCAACAAAATCCATTCAACAGTCTTGCGTACAAAACAAAGGGAGACACTGAAGAGGTTAAGACAGGTTTTTCTGCATAAGAAAAGTTACTTACTGGTCTAGAGTGATAACATCCTTGTTTTTGGTGTGAACTCTTGCCAATCGTAAGGCCAGGTCATTGGCCTCTGATCCGGAGTTGACGAAGAAACAGACCGATAAAGGTTCCGGCAAAGTCTTCACCAAGCGTTCAGCGAGGACCACCAACGCATCGTGAAGATAGCGGTTGTTTGTTGATATTAGTGACATTTGATTACGCCCCGCTTCCACCACGTGAGGGTGACAGTGGCCCACTGTTGAAGATGAAATTTTTTCGTGTAATATTTTGCATTTATAGAGGATATTTTGAAGTATTAAAAGTTCCACGTTAGCCGTCTATAGCTGATAGTCACATAAGAATGTTGATGGTTTTTTTATTACTCTGTCCCACCACTCCTCCCGATATTTATTATTCGAGGTCTTTGATAGTCTTTGTACATACATATATATTTACCAAATTTCTATACATATATTTCTATTTCATCTGCTTTTATGAAATTGTGTAAAATAATAAATTAAAAAAATATATATAAAACTTTAATTTTTAAATGTAACTAAAGGTAATAAAATAAATTAAAAGTCGATAAAATAAATCAATAAATTAAATTAAATGCTTAAATTCATGTTAGCTGACATGCTCTCCAAAAGATTAAATAAAATCTCAATTAACATTGGCTAGGCAACAAACGTTATTTGCTAATTAATGGGGTACTTATTGTATACACCGTCCATATATGCACTATAGTAGGCAGTACCTACAACATCAAGATAACCCTACCAATCTTTCAGACCCGAACATTGTCCCCAAATTCGTAATATTGAAGGGTAGTAGTAAGTAAAATTGAGGAATTACTAGCTACTCGTGTTAACTAAGTGACGCAAAATCTGCGCTTTGGTTATGTACTCGATGATCGCTGACAATGCGAATAATATCATACAAATTGTCACTTTACACTTACATTACACTTTCAACTACAAATTTGAACATTGCGTGAATGGGAATAAGGTATAATTTCCAACAAAGGAATTTGACAGATTGTACTTATATCTCAAGGTGCGTGTACATGTGCACTAACAGTACGAGTACAAATGCACTACAGTAAACACAAAGCTCGTACTGTTTTTATCAAACACATTCCGGTCATCCTATCTGAAACCGGAAATTTTTCAATAAACATTTTCATTGATTTTCCTGTTTTTTTATTTTCATTTTGTAGACGCATTCGACACATGAAATCGTTTTTTAAAAACATTTCAAAAACAGAAAAATACTCAATTTATAAACATATTCAAATTTTTGTTTTTTTTATTAAGTAAACTTATAAATACTTATTTGACAACATAACATAGGTACGTTGCTCTGATTCCAAAGTAAGTAACTAAAGCACTAGTGCTAAGAAAATCGTAAACAACGACGGTACCACAAAAACCCAGACCCGAGACAACATTGAAAAGTTAGTTTCTACATTGACCCGGCCGGAGATCGAACCCGGGACTTCAGAGATGACGACACCATCCAAACCGATGTGTAAGCCCCTCGACCACAGAAGTCGTTGAGTTGTCATCGATTTAATAGAGCTCAAACGGTTTTTTATGTTAAAAAAAATCTTTAAAAGATGGTGACCACGCGGCGGCTTATGATGATATAAAGAGACTATATGTATAACAGTGTATTTTTTGCTAAACATTACTTCTATTATTTCAAATGTAGAAAGCGTCTGCGAAATGAAAAAAAAATGGAACAATCTATTAAAATAAAGTGGTTTTGATGAGAAATTGTTAAGAATATGACGCAAACAAGCGCCAAAGGCCACGTTATAACCGCGCATGTCGATAGAGCGTGGAAACGGCGAATGGACTCGTGATTCATAATCTTATCAAACCGCGTCTTCATTTGCAACCGTACTTATGATCTAGTGCGTTTTCTTATCAGCATATCGAGGGGTCGGAGGCAAAACTCAGTATTGTGAGTTTTCGAAAAAAGCGACCACAAATGTACACTCACTCTACTCACGAGCCAAAAAAAAGCAGATCATACAAATATTCCTCTCAGCCCGGGTATCCACGGAGGCAGTTAATGTGAAATGATAATGTGCCAGACAACTACACCAAACACCGGGTTTCAAACTAGGAAATTCCCTGTACAATGAGTACTAGAGCAACGGAATACACTCTAAGCCACTTGCCAGAACCAATTTCGAAAAGTTCATTTTCCCTACAGACGAAACAAATTTCCCCCAAATGGTCCTACCGGGAATCGAACCACGGAACTTCGCATCCAGCGCCCACAATGTGATTAGGCTATTGAGGTAGGGAGATAAGTTTAAGATAAAATTTATTGTTCTATTGTTACAAGCACAAATATATTGTTGAAATATGATTGCACCACCATCGAGCGAAAATGAAAATGTCTTTACATTTTGTAGGTAAACCTAAGGCAGACACCATATTTATTAAAGCGGAATCGGCTTGAGGCGGTCGGAAACGGCTTTACATCCATGCAATACGAGCGAAAACGACGAGCGTTTCGCTTCCGCACGAATGACGTCTTTTGGCGACATAATTGTAAGTCAATGGGCGACATGATGTCTTTTTCGCCGGCTTAATGTAATTCCGTGTCAACAAGTCTGGTGACTCTCTAAACCATTGATTTACTAAGAACGTAAAGACTCACCATGAGCGACGTTGTTAATGCAGTCGAGATACCGTTCACCCGTCTCATCGTACATGAACTGGGCAACGCCTCGCACGATTTTCAGCGGAGCCGATTTGAAGAATAGCTGACAAGCCGATCTGAAAGTAAATTTTTCATTAATATCTTATTCGTAGCGTTGCCAACTGCCGAATACATACTAAATTATTATTTAAAACTAATATTAAATTGTAAGAGCCGTTTTACAAAACCTAGCTTAAAAAATTACCTTAATTATGGCGTATCACTAACAGGTCACAACTCTGTATGCAGATCGATACCTCCAATGAACACTGCGCCAACCTTATTTTTTGGTTATTTTCTGTTATTTTTGTAAACAGCCATATTTATTTACTAATATTATGGTTCCAAAATGTTGTGATAAAAAAAATAAAGAAACAAAAACGAAATTCGAAAAAAAACCAAAAAAAAAACTAATTTTGTGAAAAAAGAAACAGAAATAAAATAAAAACAGAACAGGTCCAAAAAATAAGTTGGCGAAGTGTTCCTTGGAGGTACCGAGATCACAATTATCATCAACATATTGTAACTGAACTACATAATGATGGCACAGTTCTGTACACTAGTAAGTAAAATGATTTGATATTAGTGTTTTTAACATAATAAACAACAAATATGACTTTTTATAGTAAAAAAAATCTGATTATTGATGTCAGTTGTGCCCTTTGTTGTGCTTGCAGTATACTCTACAATTATTGAGAAATATTTGTACAAAAAAAATAGATAGGCTGGTCTTTTCTTCCTGATTTCGAATGTATGTAACACAATTTTGATAAAAATGTTAGTTGTGCATTATTACTACTAATAAGTACACATTCACAAACGTAACGTAACTTTGAAATTAAAGACTTCTCAGCTGAAAAGCGCCGTTATTTAAATGAGTATAAAAGTTAGATTGTGAAATTTTGCAAAAAAAAAAGTAAGTACATTGTCATAATAAATATTTGTCCGAATTTTGTGCAAGGGTTAAAAAGATAAATTAAAAATATTAAATCAAATAGTGCAACTCACCCAACATGCTTTTCACGTAGCTTAATAGTTTCAGATTTAGGCATCGATTGAAGGTAAGCCATTGTTGACTAGAATATTTCTTCAATTCTGAAAAATATGAATATTTAATTTAAAAAATCACAAAACAAAAACACATAATAACAAACGCTTAGATAAAAACAGTTACGTATGTGAATAGTAAATTATCTATAAGTTAATAATAAGCGCTCCTTACTCACCTTACAAATAAAATGTATAAATAGAATACTGAAATAGCGAATTTTATTATTTAGGCAAAGTGACGTACGTCACGTGGGACGTTTGAGCAAGTAATGCTGAGGAACGAGCGGTGTGAGCCAGTTTTATAGAGGCGGGTACGCGCAAGCCCCCCGCACGGCCAATGGAATCTTCGTTATAATATGGCTCTAATGTAAAGTGTATGACAAAGTCGGGGGCCACGCGGTCGACGCTGCAAGAACATGGGGCTAATGCATGGCAGTTAAGGGTAAGACTTGCATACGTTGGGTGATTGTTCTTGAACGTAAAATTTGATTCTCTACACGTCAATAAAACCGTCGTTAGAATGTTGTAAAAACTAACTAAAATATATTTAGTTGACTAATTACTTAATCGTACTCAAATTGAGACACGCTTTATGTGAGCTAGTTCTGGCCAAAATAGTCCTTATTCAAAAACATGAAATTATTTTTTCTCTTTTAGTTTTAAAAATGTATATTTGGCAAGTAGGAAATAACCTATACATAAATTTACGCAGATCTTTCACGGGAAGCTAGTAATTAGTTTTTCATCGATTCTGAGAAAATACACTTTTTGAGTTAATACACTATTGTTTTAACAGTGCGATATATAATAAAATGAACGTTTTTTGTTACATGGACTAGACTCGATTTAACAGAATTTGTTCTACGTATTTTGTGTGAAATAAGTAAAATTTTACGGTATTTATATGAATTATTGTAATCCCACTATTTACCTAGAAATTTCATGTACTAAATGCTTAAATTCATTTTGTTGGCTTTTAAGTTTCAGCGTCTAGCGTCAAGAGCACACCAAGCTTGACACTGTACTTTGGACCGTTCTTATCATAAGCGGCATAAAGTTGGATTTAAGTCTTAAGTGTAAGCTTAACGTGCTCTTGACCCTGTATACTTAGCTAATAGCCCTAATCCAGAGCGACACTATCGTGTAATCTTTTATTTCTAATAAACGTCAATGAGCTAAATGGTATCAGAACAATTAACAATATTTTAATTAAACATATCGGTTTTATCAGTATATAGGTAGTGTCTTTATTTACCTATAAGAAAACAATTTTATTAGCTTTTGAGATTTTCTAATAAATTACACATTTTTTTAAGGTAACAACTCGAGTTTCTTGTCATTAATAGAAAATTTAACAAATCTTCTGAAAATATTTAAATTAACCATAATGTATACATACAGTCAAAAATGTTATTTCATTTAAATAAAGTTATTGAGCCCATAAAACTATAATTGAATGTAATAAAAAAAATTGCCACGCTAACAGCACAACTCGGAACGCGTGAGAAGACAATGTTTTCTTGCCATTTGCGGCAATTTTACATTATTGACTTTTTAACTATTATTACTATCCAAAATTAGATAACAAACCCGGTGAAAAGGGTGACGTTTCTTTGTTTACCTACGTAACACGTCATGTGGTGTACTTAGGGTCGTATTCCAGAACTCTACTCAATGCTCAAGTCAGGATTTGAGCAGACTTGAGTACGATTTCAAGCACTGAAAATACGACCCTAATGGTAAGGGCTTGAGAATGATTTTCAGTGCTCACTGCAATACTCAAGTCCTGACTTAAGCATTGAGTAGAGTTCTGGAATACGACCCTTAGTGTTTGCACAACAAATAAAAAATATTGCAACATAGCAGATTTAAAAAAAATAAAAATAATTATACATACATTCTTTCTAACTAGATTTTAGTTTTTTTTCTTATTGTCCGATAGCCTCTTCTTTTTTAGGTTACTATTAGGTTAGGGCCATTTTTTTTCTCAATATGATATCTCATATTAACTGCCTCCGTGACCGAACGGTAAATATGCTGGTCTGCCACGCAGAGGTTGCGGGTTCGATCCCCGGACCAGGAGAAATATTTGTATAGCCTTCATTTATTTCTCTCGTGAGTTTGTGTTTCCATGGCACCAGCGATACAGGGTTGTCGTTATGCGGGGCTATGAGTGTGTGTATTATTTGTATCACCTGTTCTCTTCTGCACTTTGTTTTGTCGTATCGTAGTAGGAAATTGAGTTATTAGTAATTACACCCAATTCGGTGTAATTACTAATAACACAATTTGTTGGAACTACATTTTCTTTACAATGATGATGTACTGAACTACTCCTTAACTAGTATTTACTCAACAACGTCGACAATTGTAACGTAATTGGTTTTAGCCGGTTTGTACTGAATAATTCAAACAACGCTATTAATTACATGATAAAAAAACCTATCCGATCCACAGGAAGGGAGACATGTGGTAAGGTTTACCTCGGCGTTATATACGATCACTTTGAAGTGTGAATGACCGTTATGTACTCGATGCAATGATGACCCGAATAAAAAGTTGAGTATGATAAGACTGATGCAATTGGATAAACCGAAAGGGGTATATCACGAGCGTAGCGGGTGGTAGTCTCTGTCCATCGTAGTGGTAGATTTAATATTTTCATTAGCAAGCACCTTACAAAAGAGTTCGTCCAAGAAAGTACTGCTGCCCTATCTATTTCTTCCGCCAAGCAGTAATGTGCTGTGTAAGGGTGCTGGTGAAATTACAGGCCCGGCATGAGACCGGGCAACTTATGTCTCAGGCGCAGTGGCAGTGCCCCTTAGGCCTTTGCGATTTAAATCTCTAAGCGGCACTGCACTGTTATGGACACTTAACACCAGACGCACGACTTGTCCTTCCCGTCACTCGGTATCATAAAGAAATTTCATTTTAATGTCTTAACTTGAAATTGTTTCCAAGACATTTCTGTTATATAGTATCTTTGATGAAACTGTTCAAAACGTCATTGAGAAGGCAAATAATAATAGTGATTAATAACATGATAAAATTACAACAATACCCTTATTTGCCAACGATACCCCAGTTGACGTATGTTCGTTAGTAAATTAGTTTGCCAAGATAACGTTATAATTAGTACAGACAATATTAAAAATTGTAAAATGCAAAAAAAAGTGTTAAATGGAAAGATAAAAAAGGATTGGTTATTTCAATGTAGGCAATCGATAATGTAAATTTATCTAAAGAAGATTTTCACAGCTGATATATTGAGATTGTAAATTTTCCGTTTAGGGTGCCTTCAAATTAACGCTTATGGAAACGCTGCAGTGGCGCCATTGTGGCGCTGCAACTAGTGGGTCATGGAAAAATTCCATTTTGAAAAAATGGTATTTTTCAGAACAATAAATATTATTCCGGATATTTTTCCACATTTGTCGTTGACACCTGTCAAAAGTTAAAATTGCTGAACGAAAACGAAGGAGCTAGGTTTTTCTCGCTGTTGCCCAATCATTTTTAATCTCGTTTTTCTCAACTTACTTTTAGCTATACAATTTTATTTTATAATTCACTATAAGTAAAACTTCAAAAGATATTTCTAAACGAAGAACATAATTTAAGCCTTTGAATTATATTTTTCTAATATTTTTAAATTTTTCCAGTTTTTCAGTATTTTTTCCAGAAATCGAAATTTTTCGGAAAATTACCCAACAGTAGCCGCTGCCGCGTCACTACTAATTTTCATACAATATTTACAAACGCAGTGACATACGCGCGCCACTTTTGCAGTCACAATATTAGTGAATTAAAAATTACTGAAGCGCTATAGATGTGCGGCAGCCGCGTCAGTCTAGCGTCTAATTTAAAAGCGGCCTTAGATTAAAAAAAAATCGATGGGTCAGTAACATCACCTCGCGTTTTATTTTCTGTAGCTACGTGTCTTGATAAGCCTCTTGATTTTATATTTGATCCTTGCGTCATTGATCTACACAGATATACAACGTAGTAGATTTATAATTTCATTTGTCGGTAAACATGTTTCTTTTTTACAGACTGTACTTCTAATAAAAATAGTAACTTGTTTGTAGTTTACAGTTAATTATGTCATATAATTATATTTAACTAATTATAATACCTTTAATGTTATTGGTCTACAAATATTTCTTGTTTAGTTAAAATTATTTGCGGAACTTTCCATCCTGGACGAGATGTTTATTTATGACTTTTATGTACAGGTTGATGGGTTAAAATATATCGCACGTTGAAGCAAAATTGTCTCCAAACGAAAAAAAATAATAAAAAAATGCCGTTATTGTTTCTGAAAGTTTAAATTTGAAACGCGAGATTTTCGATACTTATACATATTATTATATAGTCGTTATGTTGCGGAAAACGAATTAGTTTTTTTTTTTAAATAAAAATCGTGGAATCATGTGTTACAAATTAACGTGGCTGACCATATGGTATTTGTAAGAACTTTTTTTCCATGCCCCGCACCAAGGAAACCCTTGTATCGCGGGTGCCATGTACACACACAAAGACCCACAAGTCGCATCGAAACTCACGAGTGAAATAAATGTAGGCCATACAAATATTTCTATATAGTTATAAAGAAGAACTCACCAAGTTTCATATTAGGGGAATACTCCTGCTGCTCCAGCTCTTAAAACCATCAACCAGCTGTTAAAATCTTGATGTTTGCAGAACTGCAATCAATGACAACTTAAAGGCTGGATGGACTGGACAGTCGACATATCATTTCAGTCGAAAAACGTCCGCTGCTGCTGCAATATCGCCATTACTAACGGTGCTCGCGGATTCACGCAACCTTCATAAGCCTGTGTCGGGCAACTTTATGGGCGCCTGCCCATGCTGCATCTTCGAGCAAGCGGTTGCCACACAAGAACTTCGGCGTACTTAAGCTAAAGCTACAGAAATCTAAATAAATAGAAATCTAAATAAATAATGCCTATTTATTTAGATTTCTGTGCCTAAAGCAATTAGTTTACACACGCATTTCAGGGATTCTACATAATACCTATGTAGATATATCTTTTCTAAGTCTGGGAAAAAAGAATGTAGTAAATCAGTGCTCACAGCATGTTCTGTCGATTTAATTATACAGACGATCGGATAAAATTAATTTGACAGGTAATAAGAACAATGTAGTGAAAAGCAGATATGATTTTTATTCACTACAATTCTGACGTTTTAGAGTGAGACCTTTATAGTGTACAATTAAGTTTTCTATTTACTTTTATTGATCCATTAGTTTAATATAGCTTTATGAAATGTTTAAATTACAAATAATTACAGTCTTTATAAAGGTACGTAATAATTGACATAAACTGATAACACTAACTTGGGCGATTATCACACTACACCGCGGCCCGCGATGGAGATGCGGGATGCGGAATCACGCGCGCGGTGGCGGAGACGCAATCTGCGTCAACGCACGGTTTAACCAGCACGGGGGCAGCGGTCTAGCGGCCCCGAGTCACTTAAAGTACTCGCTTGTAGTGATCCTTCTTTGACAAGAATGGTTCATAATACAGAACTCATTCAGGACGCTGCAGTTATACTGTCTGTTTGGTTTTTGTTTACTCAAATAAAAAGACACCGAAGATATTGGATACATTCCTTTTTACGAACCAGATCGATAAATGGATAATTTCAACTTCATTACAAAGATTTAAGAAAATATAAAGATAAATTTGGTCGATTTTCAGTAGCAAATATAAATTTATCGACGTCGAGATCTATTGTAGAAAACTGAACATGTCCTTAAGCTTAAAAATCTGCGCGGTAGTGCGAAGCGCAGCGTGCCATATTCTGCGGATCTTTTTTTTTATTGTGACTCGGCAAAATGACTGCACCGCGCCTGATGGAAAGTGCGAATACAGTCCAGAGATGAGAGTAACGGATGGAAAACACAAATATCTTCACTCCGTCACTATCATTTTGCCGGTCTGGCCAAATGCTTCTTCACCCTAGGTTTGAAGGACCCGATGTTATAGAGGGGAGGGAATACATGCGCCGGGAGTTGGTTCCACAATTTGATGGTTCGGCATAAAAACGAATTGCCAAACTTTTTAGTGCGGGTCGGTATTGAACTGACCGTCCAACTGTGGCAACGCAGTCCGGCACGGGTAGTCCGCTGATGGAAAGGAGAGGAAGGGATAAGGTTGAATAACTCTTCAGAGCACTCACCGTGGTACAGGCGATAGAATACGCTAAGAGACGCTATATCTCTGCGAAGCTGTAACGACTCCGCATGCTCAGTTACATGAGGATCGTTGACAACACGGAAGGCGTAGCGCTGCAGTCCATCTACGGCATCGAGCAAGTACTTGGCAGAGCCGTCCCAAAGGTGCGAATAGTACTCCATGCTGCTTCGGACCTGAGCTTTATACAACAGGTATCGCAGCTCTGGAGTAAAAAATCGGTGCACCTTGTTCAGGATGCCAAGCTTGCGCGACGCGGTACAGATGACGCTCTCGATATACTCTTTGTTGCTCATGTCCTTCCGGATGCTCATCCCCAGCAGGCTGAGCTTGTCCTTCAGCGTCAGCATTGTACCCTGAAGATAGGGAAGTGGAAGGAATGGGGATTTTTTGGAGCTGAACGCGCATACCTGGGTTTTCTTGGCGTTGAATTCAACCAAGTTTCGGGAGCCCCACGACGATATATGTTCCAAAACATGGTTGAGCTCAGCGACAAGTTTTTCCCGGTTTCTCTCAGGGTCCTCCTGGCTGCTTGACGATTGCTTATAATAGCAACCGAGCACTATATCGCACCAAGTAAAAGCCGCAATGTATTACAAATATGAGGCATACACTCCATATTTGTTATATCACAATATGCAACCATATTTGTTTTCTCGAAATTCGTACAAAACCAAAATAACTGTTTTTAAAATAAATTATGCATCTTCTGATTACAAAATCACTTGCCCATGGAAGGAAACGTCCCGGTTTACCCGTTTACTCACAGTTATGGTGCTATTGCAGTTTATAATGGCACAATTATGCATTTTTCGCGTTTTCGACTGATGTTTATCTACGACAACGGTCGAGCGCGTTTTGAATATAGCAGCGGCAAGTACCTAAGTGAATTTCACTTACTTTGGGCACACGAAGTACGTACGCTCCCGGCGTCTATCTAGATATATGTCTGTGGTTACTTCAGTACAACGTTAAAAAACGCAGCTCCGCGCACCGGCGCGTGGCGCGGTGCAGTTTGATAATCGCCTTATTACGTCATATGCCAAGAAGTAATCACATAATTTCTTAATGTAAACAATGATAAATATAATTTTCATGATAGGGAGGCTGTCGACAGCGATATTGAATTTGTTTACGTTTTTATGCCATTGCACATGTTTAAATAAACTTGTGATAAGTTATTACGTATTGTTGAACATCTTGGGGCATAATTTTTATTTTATTTACATATAAAACAAACATGTATTTGCTGCAGATACTTTAATGCACAATATGTACACTCGTACATATTGTGCATTAAAGTATCTAAATCTAAAGTATCTATAAGTAATATATAAGAGAATGGACTTCTTCAGATGCGAAGTAGAGTAATAATTTTCTATTACGCTTTATATTAATAATCAAAATACTATTAACTATCAAAGTATACCTAAGGACTCAGTCGACGCTGACATAGGAATGATTGAAAATCATCGTTTGTCTCGCCCGAGACAGACATTCTGCTTTGTCGTGCCCTTTTCTCTTTCGCACCACTACGCATACTAAGGGAGGGACCACACTTATATACAAAAACCATAAAGGTTTTTCTTACCGACCAAAACAGTAACTTGTTTTTCTTTTTTGTTAAGTATTAGATTTAAGGGTGTAAAGTGACTCTATTGATCGAAAAAAATATATTTTTCTTTCATACTTATATTGACAAAATAATTTTGTAAATTCCGTGTCAAAGTGACAATAAAATTATCAACGTTTGAAACGCCTAGGCCGATAGTTGAATGGCTGATTAAGCTACGACATGAACATTGTATGCATGATTAAACCAACGGAGTTAATAATCTCTAAACGAACAAAAAACAAACGAAAATATTTTTTTTGAGTATGTAAATATGAAAAGAATACCTTTTGGTCATCCTTCCGCACTTATTAGTTTACTTATTAGTGAGTAGGTTAAGGTCACATGATATCTCTACCGGACAATGAACTGTCTGGAGATGCTTGTTACAACACACTTGTCCCTTTGAAAAGTTAATTCAAACTTGATTATTTACTACAATGGTGACTTAACCAGCAAAGTTTGAAACTATCAACTTTAAACTTGACAACAATAACATTTTGTAATAATTTTGATAATGATGCATTAATCAAATTGAAAGTGTTAAAGCATCATTACGCTTGATAAGCTCAGATGGAAACAAGTTACTTTATTGTTTATAACCATTATAACAATCACTTTTTCAGTGTAAGTACATTTCAAAGCAAAAGTCGTGTAGGAGACAATTAAGCGGCGCGAATGGGCAGTACAAGTAATATATAAACCGCAAACAAAAAAACCATATTACATTTTTTAGTAATAATAATATTAAGTTTGAAAGTCCGTATGATGCCTTATCCGTACCACATAGGAATTCATTCATGTATACTTTTATTAAACTTAAAATAGGAAATGAAATTATACACATGTCCCATGGTCACAGTCAACCATGACCATGGGACCTGTAAAGGGCCAGGAACGTTGGTTTGTTTGAAAAAACAAATATACGCGATTTCAATACGGAAAAATAGTTTCATTTTGTATAGTAGTTAGTTAGTTGTTTCTTTAATTAGTGATGTATAACTCTAATTGAAGCGTGACCACAGTATTGAGTATGGAGTGTTAACTTTGAACAGGGAAATACAGTGTTTTATAGCAAACGAAGTCGCGAACGAAGACCAGTTAAGTAATGAAAGATAAAGTTTTAAGCAACGCCAACGTCAATACACGAACGATATCAGTTGTTTGTTGCTGACGCATCGAACGCGAGCACCGCGTGCGTCTCACGCCTGCTCGTCGTGGGTCTCGTAACCTTTCTTGCACAATGTTTATCTATGTACCTTAAAATCACTGGTACAGTTATACCCACAATAATATTACTAACAAATGAGATGTTTGAACATCTGCGTTACGATGATATCGTGGTTACGTAGGTTTTGTAGCGTGTGACGTCGACGCGGAGAAATGATTTAAAAGATATTTAAACATTTGCCTTCTAGAAACAAAATATAATCTCTTATTGTAAAATAATCTCAGTAGAGAGCACTAAAAAAACCGACCTCAAAAGTACGTGGAATTACGTCTATTTGCTAAGTTTTATTGAAATATCCCCTAGTTCGCCACTATACAGGACTTGAAACTGGAGATAATAAAAATCTGTTTTCACTACTCAAAGTATATTGAGAGAAAAACGCCTTGAATTGGAGAAATAGCAAAATCAACCATTAAAATAATTGCTCCTAAATGAAAGTTTAGGCGCTATTTATAAAAATGAATCTTCATGCGTGAACGGCCACATGAAATGACTATAGACCACTATGGAAGTACCCCCTTTCCAACAAAAAAAGAATCATGAAAATCGGTTCACAGATACCGGAGTTATCGCGTAACATACATACAAAAAAAAAAAGAAAAAAAAAAGAACATACAGTCGAATTGAGAACCTCCTCCTTTTTTGAAGTCAGTTAATAAGCTCATATACCCCTGACGAATCGAAGAAAAACAGAAAATTTTATTGAATTTATTATATTTATTGATATCATTAATAACAATAGAATGAAACTGATTTTTCCATTAAAGTGCGTATTAGAAAAATTTATATTTTGCGGAACTTTGCGATTTTTTTTTATCGAGCTAAGTTTAGTCAATCGTGTTTCAGCCCCCCATAGTTATCAATCAATTATCAATATCAATTAAAAAAACAAGTTTAGTTCGAATTTTTTGACATCGAAAAATCTATTTTCCGTGTGGTCAAAATACGTTAAAACATCTATCTTCACATTAACGCATGTAAATGATAAATATAAATAAATATTGGACATCACGACGTTGCTCCCAAAGCCAGTAACTAAGGCACCTGTGAAAGGCTCAGTTTACATTGTGGTAGAACGGAAGGGTTAATTTCGCTTCTCGTCTGCGTCTTGAGGCTGTAGTATCGTCGACGTTTGACGTCACGCTGCGCCTGCCTTCCCATCACTTCCCGCGGATCCACCAGGCGTCGCCGACGGCAGCTGCGGAATTCCCACGAATGCGCGAGCGTTCTTGAGCATGCGCGAGAATTCCGCGGAACACGCGCGACGTGATTTTCGGCTCATATCTAGTTTGTACGTTGCACAATTGACCATAAAGTTCATTACGCTATGTACGTACAATATCCTTATGAAAATTCGCTTACGTTCCGTTCCGCCGCAATATAAATGGAGCCTAATAGAACTCGAAAACAACGACGATACCACAAACACCCAGACAATATAGAAGTTTTGTTAAAATGACCCGCAAGCCACTCGACCACGGAAGTCGTCAATAGCGTATATAGATGTATGCAAATGTGTACAACGATGCGATCGATATAGTTATAATTTCGCTTACTCAGCCAATGTTCGCCACTGAGCCCGATCATGGGCGTTATTGGCCCTTAATGGTCACTTGTGGTGAACCATTAGTGTAAATCAACACCTCATAAAAAGGTAAGTAGTAGAGATGGCATTACGACCTACACGGCACTACTCTCGAATTCAGTGGTGAGCATGGAGTATTTGAAGATTAAACTGTAATATTTTATGTTGTGTACTAGAAAAATAAAAATATCTGGGAAGCAAACTTACCCAACCAATAAAAAGCAGAGAAAGTGATCTTCGTTATATAATGGTAGCTTCTCTGTGGGTCGCGTTCATTGCTTCTTGCTTAATGATTGGAAATAATTTATAATGCAGTCTGAAATGCTGGCTACAATAAGAAAAGAATAAATACATTTGGAATTAAATAATAACACAAATGAAAGAATATATGAAGTATACTTACCAAAAGAATTAGTATATTTTACTCCCAATCCGATAAATTGCGTAAGTTATTTAGACCCCTTGGAAATATAGAATATATCCTTTGGAATGTCTTCTGAACAAGTAGGAGTAGGTACCCAAGTAATTGAATTGACGATAGATTGCCCACCTTCGCAACCTCTACCCCTAATTTGAGCCTTTTATGTTGATATCGCAAGCGACAGCGGGAAAAATTTGCATAGCAAGTCTATGTACACTTAAACTTTACACAACATGTACAGCTGTTGCGTCCTCTAGGGACTTCAACATACTTTACAGGCGTGTCAGTATAACAATACGATCTAGTCTTTCTCCTCGGGTGCAGTTAGTACCTTCCTATATTTAAATGACTGGTTTAGGGAGATGCCACCACGGGCGTTGCGTTGTCGCAACTGCGTTGTATATATGTAGTACAACGCAGTTGCGACAACGCAACGCCGACGCAACCCCCGTGTGGCATCTCCCTTAATCAGAACGACATGCCACACGGTGCGTTGAAACAGCGCGCGTCGACGGAAGTGCTCGTGCGGCACTCAGTCCGTTGAAACCAACGCAGTTGCGACGACGCAACGCCCGTGTGATATCTCCCTTATTCTCATATGCATTATAAGGACAATTTTTTGGGACACTTTTCGTACGGATTTCATCATACATTTTTTATCGAAAGAATTCATATTTTATCGAAAGGATTAAGTGTCCTCAGCATCGGTCAAATAAGACTATTTCGAAATCATTAACTGTGTTATGCCTTTATCATAAAAATGTTATCAGCCCAATGGCGTTTCCATGAATATTTATAGCAAGCGTTGACGACAGTCGTATCTACTTGTTGTACAAAAAGTGCACTAAAAAAGACTATCGACCTCCACTAGCATTTTTAATAATACCATGATTTGTTTGAGATGTGTATGCTGAGGTCAACCTTTCCTAACACTGACCTCCGGACCATGCCGGACTGCCACGCAGGGGTCCCAGGTTCGATTCCCTGGCTGGGAGAAATATTTGTATGGCCTACATTTATTTCTCTCGTGAGTTTGGGTGTAATTTGTGGTGGCGATCCGCACCCGTTCTGTGTGTGTTTCACGCTTAACTCTCTGTACTATGAGTATCAGAGCAACGGAATTCACTCCGGGGCACAACCCAAAACACCCAGACAAGAACTACTTTAGAAAACTCAATTTTTCCCATATAGGTCCCACAGAGAATCGAAGCCAGGGCTTCCTGCGCCCACAGTACAAACCGTTGGGCCACCGCAATCGGCAACACCACATATACAGCGTAACCTAGCCTGTAGGCTGTAGAAATAAGAGCAATATGTATATTCACACCACTTTTGTTTCTTTTGTCATACCCTACGTTCACAACCATACATCAGGTTTGGGATCATCGATGCATTCTCATTTCATAAAGCAAAATGACCTTGTTCACAACAACAATTACGATATGCACTCATAATAATAGGCTATAAAGCCACTTCGTCCTCTATACGAAATGTTCTATTCTAAAGATAATAAACACTTGTGAATATTGAGTAAATAGGAAACAACTTATACAGCCAAAGGTTATAATACTGATAACGGCTAAGCGATTATTGTCAAGCTTCGTATAGAATAGAATTAAGGTTAATGGATCTCGGACTATTCTAAAATTATATTATTATTAAATATAAAACCTCGTAATATTGACAAAAATAAAACCAATATGTTAAGTATAGAATAAGTATATATTGAATAATTAAATAATGTTACTTCAAATATTTTGCAAAAAAGTCTTATGTGTAATCGTAAAATTAATAATAAAAATCTAGAGGTCAAAATATTTCGAGTCTGAATGGAAACATTTTCAAATAGTGGATAGATATTGCAAATGGGTAAAATACCGAATGTAAATGCACACGTTGTCGATCAAAATGACCGCAAGCGAACTTCAAAACTCGATTCTTGTCATCACAAAGTGTTCGATTACTTTACAACGTATGATTGTGGGAATAGCGACAACCTTATTACAATACAATATTCGACACGGTCAAACCAGAAATCGTGCAAAACAGTCTATCGTTTTTCTAATAATATTAACTATATTTTTAAAGTTACAACCATTTGCGACAACGGAGCAAAATGTCTAGTGCTATAATAATATATTTCATAAATATTTAATGGGCATTACTATAACTCTGCAGGATGTCGTAAAACAATTCGGGATGAGCGATAACGTTTTCGATTTGAAACAAGACATGGATTTTGCGACTAGGAAAGTGGAGCGATGGTATTTTGTTTTCAGACATCCTGACAAATAGATTAACTCCAGATGATAACCCTTTATATAATGAATCTTGTCAGTCTTCCTGCGGGAGTGAAGATGTGGTCAGTAAGTATAAACGGCACGGGAGATAAGACTGTAGTTAATTGCAATTAATCATGGATTCTTTCTTGCATAAATACTATAAATATAAATTATGCAAATATGCAACAATGAGCACAAAAAATTGTTCTTATCTCAAACAAATTAAACAATGGTAAAATTGATTATTTGATTATACATTTGTATTTCACTGTACCACCTTGAAAGTAAATTGCAAATGACAATATGCGATATGAACAAAGAGTATCATTATATAAATTTATTTATTACGTACTCTAATAAGTTAGCCATTCGAACTCTGTACGTTTATATACTTTAATAGGCGGATACACCACACTTACAAAGTGTATAATTAAACTACAAATCCAGATGTATAAAATAATTATGCATCATCGATTTAGAACTAAATAAGACTTGATACCTCTAACTAATTGTGATGCGACGTATAGTGTCTAACATGCATTGCCATGAGTATTACAAGACAAACGTAGTCAGTACATGACAACCTGGGGAGCAATTTTTGATTCAAACAGACACTTTATGTTCATCAGTTTGACGTCATACGTATTTGCCGCTTACTCTGCAACGGGAGCAAGAAACAAATAGGTATGTATTACGTATAGACGATACTCCCAATGTATCGAAAATGGATCCCCTGATCTACAAATTAACAACGCATTCTTCTGAGCATACAACGTAATCTAAAAGTCTTACAATTTAAAAGGTCACAGAAAGACGAAATGTGGAGAAGACATACAAAAGTTCACAACATCTAAAAAGGAAGGGATATTAAGAATTTGTTCTATCAGATATAGGCACTGATGGCTCGTACGCCTTCCGCCGACCTATTTAATTAAGAACCGAACCGCATTAAGTACTACAAAGTTACGCTATTACAGCCTTTACTGTATGTCCAATCCACAACGTGCTCAAGTCTTATACTTGCTAACTCGTAACATCCTTGTTCAGCGCGATATCTGGAAGAGAAATATGATACGCGCAAAATGAACAGGAACTATATTTCCTTACTCACTTCGTCGCATATCTGTGTCTACCTTTCTCGGATATCACGCAGAATAGTAAGTGCCTCGTTTAACACGTGACTATGGAGAAGCAAATACGTTTGTGATGTAGAAAAAATATGCTGGATACAGTGCTCTTTTTCCAAGCTGGAATCATACTTTATAAAAAAACATTACGATATAAAGTAAGTGGTGCACAACGCTTAACTATTATCCAAGCCCAAACGATATGTGAACAATGTGTTAAGAGGCAGGCCGCAAACGGAAATCCACATTACGAATCGCCTAAACATACTCCGCCACTCAATTACAAGTCCATCAACGCATTATAGGACTAATTAAAATATGCCACGAACTAACCGTCTAATTACGAAACTACCGATATAATTTTATCTTTTTTTTTAAATAGGCTATAACGTGTAAAAATAGTTATTTGAGACGAAATATCAAAGCAATATCTTTTGATGTTAAACAAAACCATTATCGTAAAAAAAAATATTGCTAAATGATATCCAACTGGTTTATTTTCAAAAAAAAAAGAACCTATAAAGCAAAATGAGGTAAAAAAAATTCTAAGATTGCAAAACAACTATGGACGGCAAGTCAGTATGAAATTATACTTTTGCTTTAAAATCAGCGTTATTCTTTTAATCTATACGCTCTATACCATACTTGCAGGTCTTAAATTTGTATGAATATTGTTTGTGAACAGCGTACATCAAGAACAATATATTTGCACGATGTTTGTTCTTGCAAATCTGTAATTAAAACGATGTTATGTTTTACATAACGCCACTTGATTTTAAGCGAGTAAGTACATAAGTGCACAGAATGACTATTGAAAAATTCAAGTACCGAGTTCTAGTTGAACATTCAACTAGATTCGCGATGTACGAATTTCACTTTCACATTTTATAAAGTGCATTTTTAACTATCTCAAAGACGTGACGTTTACACCAAAATTTACGATGCCGAGAAGAATAGTCGCCCACGCGTTACCATCCCACGAATTCGCGTTCCAACGGTTACAAACGTCAATTTATACTAACTAGCAATCTAACAATTTACTATCTAATGAATGCTTGGGCATTCATGCTTTTAATGAATGCACATAAACATCTAATTTATAAAGATATAGAACTAAAACTACGAGACGGCTGGGTCGACAACAAATTCGTCAAACCGATGTTGAGTACCAGGCCACAATAACTATATAACTCTTGTCTTTTTCTGTCTCATTGTGCTAAAAAGAGAAGGTAACATTCCCGTAGGGCTACAACAAACAGCACATATATACATGGCCGTGTACTAGGATATAATAGAGACTAACCGTAATGGAACAGAAACATGTATGTTAACATGAAACGCACGTGTATGAAAAATTACAATTCGTTGTAACACATTATTGTATTTGTTTATCATTTGTACAAATTGTTATGGTATATAGATGCTAAAACGAGTTTTAATAATGCTATTATTTTGTTCAGCGTTTCAGCCTTTTTTTTAATTATCAAGATGATACTGAATACTGAAGCTACATATCGATTAAAAATTTAGCTATAACAACAATATTTACAGAGTAAACGTTACGACACTCTGAATTTAAAAAAAATCACATTTAAATACTCTACAATAATACTCTTGACACCAAAATACTTACTCAGTAATTACAATGTTTGTACACTGTAATCCATTGATAACTAAAAAAATTTTTTTTTTTCATTACTATAACATCGGAATGACGTCACAACGTATTTGTCGCCGCTACCACCGTCGAATACATTATATATTTATTCCGAAGGCTCTCAAGACGCTATTTTGCATTACAATATAATAATATAAACGTGTAAATAAAGTACTATAGTTAATCGAACGCACGACAATACATATTCTTACTAACTTTGCACTGCGTTCATGAAACAGCAAATTTCGACAAGAGAATATCAAAAATAGTGTATAGACGGCCATCATACTATATTCTGCCTAATATTCTGTGATCTAACGACACTATTTAGGTAACATGGGACATCGTAAGTCAAATCTCGAATGGACTATTGTTAACAATTTTGAATTTCCTACATTTCGTGTCAACATTAACTTTTTGATTTAAAATTGATGAATACATCATATTGACACTATTAACACTGTATAGACGCTGTATTTTCTTTGGATAATAGAAAGAGACAAATATATAAAAACCGAGGTTTCATTTCTATACGAAGAAAGGCACAACTGCTGTGTAAAGTACGCATAGTTGTGCCTTTTTCGTTACAAGGGCAGTATAGCTTTATCCCTTTTTATTAACGAAACGTCTGAGAAACGATTTCTATAAGTCGCGCAGTTCGAAATAAAACTAGCAGGGCTCTAACACGGGAGCCCAAGATGTAACTTACTCGAACTTTAAACCTAAAAACGCATCTTAACCTTCAAATTTTATCATTCATTCCAGCTCCAGAAGAAGAAGCTTTATTAATAATACGAAAATAAAACTACTAATATACTAAAAAAGCATGAAGTGATAGAAATGTTGATGGATGTTCTAAACTACTCAAAACATACGAAAGAGATCTTTTAAAACAATTCGCCAAGACACTGATCGGTGCGTTCTTAGTAGGCGACGATGGTATACAGTGGGCCACAGTGACCTATACAAAACTGTCAAAATTATTACTTGTAATTGCCCCCTTATGACCTCAATAAAGCGTGCAAATCTGCAGTTATAAATAGTGACTGTATTACTGAAAATATATACACAAAAATTATTAATTTACTTTAGAAAATATATACCCTTATCTCTCTGATCTTTCATTATGTATTGAAAACCTTACGTAGACCAACAATTGTTTACGGTCTCGAATATCGGACATTTTCATTTTATACATTCTAAGAAACTTACGTCGCCTACAAACACGCAGAATTAACTAAATATAACTTGAAAATGTTAACCAAAACAGAAACTTAACATCGAAAATCGCATGTCAAAACAACGGAAAGAAAAGAATCGGTTGTTGATTAACATTCTATATTAATTTGTCATTTAATATCTTTTACTATTAATAAAGGGTTCATAAATATCAATGCAATTTAAAATCTCGGAATTCTCCCCCGAATTACGTTATTTGTGTCTTGAAAACTCTTAATGTTTCGTTAATTTGCGTATTTTTTATTTCTCTATTACAAAAAATAATATTTATAAATAAACAACATTTCGTAACTACCCTTTGTTACGGTGAAAGATATTAAAATCAATAGTTCTAAATTTAACAAAGAATCTAAAATGAGCTATAGTTATGAAGCGTCACTGGACGACCCAATGAGTTTCAAAACCTTTGACTAGTTAACAATCAACATGTCAAATTGTCATCGTAAGCATTCGAAGGTGAGAAGCGACAGATGGAAGGACATTCGTTTGTTCTACATGTTGACCAACAGATGGTGTACGCGAAAAACTAAAATACAAGTTTCTTGTTTCTACTTGTCACAATTTTTTTTAGTAATAAGCCACATGTAGGGCTCTCGATTGCCCTTTAAATCCACTTCAAACCAAATTGCGTTGAATATTAACAATAATTATATAATGGCGTTATATAGTATCAATTTTAAAGCATTTAATAGTGCGATATTTCAAAGACTGTGCAACAAATTTTTTAACGTTATCTGATTTATATGTATTTCATTTTTAAAACTATTTGCATTCATCGCAATTTGATTTGAAACAGATTGTACTATATCCGAATTGTGCTTTATTTCGAAGTCCACGAATATTGTGAATAAAGAAATGAGATGTTATTGCTTACACTGCACTGTGTCAAGGTTTAGAAGGAAATGTGAAAACATGTTAATTTATTTATAGGAGTCCATTTCAGCTTTATTACACTAGTGAAACCAACGATTTCACATCGTGCGCTTTTATAATAAGAGCATTTCTATATGACAATTTAAGCAGATTTTAAGTCAGTGTGACTTTATAAAGTCGATTCAGACCAAGACTAAAAGTTTTCGTTGCTAAAGCGCTTAACCTTGAAAAATAAAGTACAGTGCAATGTCCGCGTCAACATCTACGTCAAAATGAAAACAAGCGAAATGTTGCTAAACTCCTCTTTAAGCACTGTCTCTATGCATTTCTTATTTAGCTGTCTACAATACATTTGATTACAACCGAGTCACTCAGACTATTCAGGCACAACCATTAAATGAGCTTCCACACCCTTCTCTCAATGGCAAACAGGGCGATAATAGACGTTCGTAAAGAGAAATGATGCGTAGTTTGACGTCTACTAGATAACAATATTTTGAAAGAAGAAACAGGATCGCCAACATCCTAAAGTCCGCTTGAAAGGATTATTTCACGACATATTCCACAGGAGTTAGCAACATTTTCAGCTATCAAAAATACAACTGTTCGATTTTTATACTGAGATCTTTTTACCCTCTAAATCGAGCGTCAAAATTATTACTAAACGGATTACATTAAATTTAAGCAGAATTGGGATAAAGGTGTCATTTGTAATTTAAACCTTTACCATACATTTTAACGAACGTGTTATATATTTTGAAAAGATCAATGTTTACGACTGTTTTAACATTAAAATTCGAGCACTAACACAGGTAAAACTTTTTTTACCCGGAGAATATTAATTTGGAACCGTATCCACCTTTCAATCTCACAAAATAAAGCGAAACAGACGAAATGACCAATAGCCTTCTAATATGTCCGTTGGACATTCGTCCACATATTCAAATATGGTGACACCAAATCCAGTATTTCGCCTGTTGCAAACTTTAAGTACCAATGTGAGAGACGTATTATGAGGTCACAAGTCAATCTTGGTACGTGGTGTAAACATCGACATAAAGGCGTTGGATTTAGGCGTCAGGGCTCGAATTACAAATAACACGAGAGACGTATTAGAGCGACAGGTGGTAAAGGAGCCGGTAGCGAGGCCATCGCCTATGTTGTGACAGTTTGCGCGCGGCGCACCGCAACATACAAACTATCGGCTGCCGACGTCATTTGCCGTTCGTCTGCAGCGCTGCATTCAGTTGGGTCCACAGGTCCTTTTTGCAAGATTTTGACCTGAAATTTGTTTGCATGCGAAACACTGGAAATAGCATAGTCGACGCAATATGAAAACATTTATTTACATATCTCGTACTTATCGAATTTATTACATTACAATCAAATATATCTACTCCGTTTATCGGTTTATGCTTACGACGACGCATTAACATTATACCCTGCACGTTTAAAACAGTCCTCTATTGCGACGACGCATAGCTCAGAGATTAAATTATTTTGATTATCGAAATACCTGCGCAGACTGGCGAGCCACTCTTTGAACTGCGTGTTTCCCTCAGGCGTGAGCTGGAACGCCGTGCGGGCTGACAGTACGATGCTTACGAATTCCTCATACTCCACTGTTGTTAAGTGGTACAACTTCTGATGAATGCATTGGATGTACCTGTCAGAACATGTTGAAACGGTAAAATTTCCTTATTTTTGCTTAACGTTAGCAAGACGACTTTTCATGCGAAAGTTTTAAAAAGGTTTAATCGTGATAACCGTCGTCGATATGGGTATACTCACATCTGTTGGCACTTCTGCACAAGTGGCGCTAGAGTGCCACGTAAGTGCTGCATAACGAGATGATGCGGTCCGCCCCTCGCCAACCAGTGCGCTGATTCTACGCACAGCTCGTACAGTACGAACGGGGAGACGACAGAGTTGACTGCGCATACGCAGAATTGATGCAGATACTGCGCACCTAGTCGCTTCGATACTCGTAGGAGCCATTTCACGTGCTCGCCATACGGGGGATTCCTGTGAATATGATAATGTGCCATAAGATAACATTGCAGAACATTTAGTATTTATTGGATTGACCAGAAGCACTAGCGAAGGGTGCAATATTACCGGATTTAGTGAATTTAAACAGTTTACTTGTAAGTAATCGAGCGAAGTAAAGTGTTACAAACCTCCCGAATTTATTTTGAGGGCGATCGTCGTGCACTCTTCTGGCTTGCGTCTCGAGTGCTAGCATACCGACGCGGTAGGCGGCTAGCAAACGCCGCAGCTGCGCCTGCGGCAGTTGCGGCGCGGCCGCAGCCGGCGGCAGGCCGCCCATGGACCCCACCGCGCCCACTCCCACGCCTACGCCCACGCCCACGCCCACGCCCACGCCGGGGGGTACTCCCGCCACGCCCGCCACGGGGCCGTGCGGCGCTGGTAGCGGCGGCGGGATCGGTGCGGGGAGCTGCCGTGGACACGTAAGTCAATTTATAATAGTCATTAGTGGGTACACACGTATTGGCCGATCTCTCTAAAATAAACGTTGATTACGGATAGAAGATTTATTTCACAAATATTGCAGTGGCTCGTCCCAATCCTTGGAACTGGGAATTGTAATTTCGCGAGCAGAAATAAATTGTGTACCCGGGACTGTGTTTGGTGTGATTGACAAGGAGTTTTAAGCAGCGTCGGAACAATGTCAGTGCGATAAATCGGCGAGTTTGATATCGGCAGCGGTAACCTGGTCGTCTTATGTGGTTGGAAATGTATTTTGTGGCTAACAAAGGACGAATTAAAATTACCGACACTCAACGCTTTACGCATACGAGGATCATACACTCGTTTTACATGTCCTCGTGTTAATTGAAATAAGTACTAACATAGTTGCTAAGTCTTACTAATAAAGTATGGAAACTTTTTCTGAAATAAAGAATTATTATTATATAATTATTTACACGTAAGTCTAACCGAGAACTTGAGGTAGTCGTGTCGCAAATTAACTGGCCATTTGGTATAACTTTAGTAATATTAGCTTTGACAAACCAAAACAGTTATGATGTCCAAAAAACGTGATTACCGTTCACACAACCTTTATCATTTAATTTTTATTTGGTTCTCAATATAGCCCAAATTGAGAACAACGAGTCAGTAAATAGATTTAAGAGTACAGAAGCCGCTTGCACAGACGGTACGCGGGGGTATCATAGGAAGGAGAATAGATTGTAGAAGAGTGTGTGACTCCCGTCCATGATTGAGATCAGAGATCCTTGTTAGTTAAAACTAAGACCGAATTACTAACCGATACGAGGTCGAGGGCCGATTAACACAATGATAGTGATCCTAAGTAAAAATAAATGTTAGCAGATGTATATGAGAAGAAATTATTAGTACTCTGTCAAAACTGTTGTGTTAAAAAAGAACAGAGTATGATTAATTATGGACGAAACTTCGGCATGGTGACAAATTGAACAAAACAATGTTGTATTTTTAGTTGAAAAGGCTATAATAATATATAATAACATTTTTTTTTTTAATTGTAAACGTGAATAATTTTCGCATAATTAGTTGCATTCTGATAGTCCTCAATATTCTATTCAGCATTTTATAACAATTTTTATTATATCAAGTGACGGGACGAACAAGTCGTGCGCCTGGTGGTAAGCGACACCACCCATAACAGTTGCAGTGCCACTGAAGAGCTTTATAACGCAAAGATCTTAGGGGCACTGCCACTACGCGCGTCACCCCTAGATATAAATTGACAAGTCCCTTGTGCCTGTAATTTCACCAGCACCCTAACTCTTACAAACCGGAACGCAGTAATGTTCACATTACTGCTTGGTGGCAGAAATAAGTAAGGAGGCAGTACTTCCCTGGACGAACTCTTTCACAAGGAGCTCTACTGCTACTAAACTTTTGTTGCTTATATAACCTTCTAGTAACGCAGTTAATGCGTCTTGCCGTTTTCAGGGGGCCTACCACAACCTCTTAAAACAATATTACTTTAACCTTACTTTGACATTACGTACAATAACGCGCTTAAAGTAAGCTTATTGTAACGTTAAAACTATGATGTTTTATTGGCAGCTTTGTGACTATTCATTCACTCAGTTCGTACCATGACGCGACTTTGACATTAAAGTAATATTGCTCTTATGTCAAATTTAGCAATCTTAAAATATTTACACGGATGCAATGGAAACAATATTATTTTCAATTTTATTGCCTTAATACTGATTTGTAATGATTAAAAGTTAAGTTGAACTTATTTATTTACATATATCCTTTCAATATCTTGTTTATTTTTTATTTAATAACACATAGGAAATAACTTCTCGTAAAATAAAAATACGCGATGTTTATTTCGTAAAATTATGGCAGCGCCATCTATATGCTCCTCCTTGGCGAAACTAACAGTTGACACTAGACTATAGTTCCGAATTCACAACGTGACTCAGCTTGTTTTATTTATTTTTCTTCGTGAAAATGCGGAATAATAATTGAAAACAACGTAATTTTAATAGATTTCATTATTACATACTTTTCTCTTTTTGGCAAGTTAAAATTCTCTGAATGCAAATAACATTAAGTACTTTAACATTATACTACGATAACACGATTCGGAACATCAAAAAAGAAAGAGACGGCATTATACAGTTCATATTGCGTTATTTCTTTCCTGTTTTTAGTAAGGAATAGACAATATTGGGAAATCATTCGTTCTTTCAGTCATTTTAGCAATAATACATTTTTTGGTAGACAAGTTTGTCATGGTACGAATATGAGTAATATTATAACAAGCTTACTTTAAGCTTACATTGAAATAAGATTGTTTTTGGAAAGGTTATGGTAGGCTACCAGGAACTTGTTTAAGAAACCGGGCTCTCTCGTAATCTTCGTGTTTCTGTGAAATCACTATTTGATTTTTGCTAGATAGCAACGTTATCATCGTGCAGTGATAATATTTTAGAATGTTTTTTTACAGCCAATAAAAGCCAATTTTCACCACGTTTGTGATTACCTCCATACTAATAACACAAGATAGTATTGTCGCGAATTATGTCGCGATTTAGTATTAGTTTTATAATATCAGGCAATAATAAATTTAGTCTATTATGATACCTAAGAGTAGGGAACTAACACGGCAGTCCAGGCATCTCAAATCCTGAAGGTCAGATATCAGGCGTCTGCTGGAAGTGCGCTGGTTGGTCGCCATTACAGTTGGTAAGTTTGCACCATGTTTATTACTAACTTAGATACAGTATTTGTTGACTAGATAGCCTGACGATAGAGTATGACGAATCAGTAACAGAATTAGAATGACACCCGCCACTTGTACTAAAGGTATAAGGGGGCACGAAGCAGTGGCAGAGGAAGGGCTGTAGGGGTGTGTGTGGAGGCCCATCATAGTGATCGGAGGATCCCACTAGTTCAGATCCAGAGGATCGATATGAGGTCAAGGACCTATTACGACCCATGAAGTAGAATGGAGTGTACGCGATGAAGTGTACGCGAAGAAATATATTGTATTGAAAGGCAGCTGTGGTAGAAAGAAAGTCGCATATGTAATTTACGTTATGATTGAATCTTAGGCGTGGCGACGACTATTACACGTAACGCTATATCTAGGGTCGGTAGACTAAAACACGTAAGTCAAAATTTCAACACCATTCATTTAAAATTAATACATCAACCGGCTAAGGCCCATAAGTCAAATTCATTTGTTAGTTCATAAATTTGTAACTTTATTCTAGAGGCGTCTTTTTCAATTTTTTCACATGTTCCAAATAAACAAACACTATAAACAACACAAAAAAATATATAATTATACATTAACATGAAGCACTTTTTTGACTTATATGCTTCACTCCGCCGATCGTCGATATTATACCCAAAAAGTTGGCGCAGCAAAGAAATAGACTCACATTGACCATTGGCTGCGGGTGTTGCGGATGCGGCGCGTGTGGGTGAGGTGCGTGCGGCGGCGCGTGCGGCGGGTGCGGCCCGGCCACTAGTCCTCGCACGAAGTACGGCGGCAGCGCGTACTGGGCGCCGCCAGCGCCGCCGTACTGCAGCTCGTAAGGGCTCTGCGGACGCATAATATACCTTAACCCTCGAACATTGGACAGGAATGGCATCAGAATGCTCACTAGAGTCTTAACAGGGGGTTTACTTCCGTCCTTAGTCCGCAATCCGTCCGAAACAATTATAGTCAAATAAGTAACACTCGGCCAAATTAAAAAATGCATGGTGCGAATGAAGCTTCATACTAATGGATATAGTTATGCAAACTAGAACCAACCCACAAAATGTCACTTTCGAGATAATTAGATTTTTGTAAAAACAGTGTGAAGAAATAAATAGGTAAGTTATTGGAGACAGTGAGTTATGTGTAGCATTGAGAATGATATAGGGAAACTATTATATTATAATAGCAATAAATATTACATTATGTATCTTTTTATTTCGTTAATGAGAACCATGTTCTAATTTTCATAATGAAAACGCTAAAGATCTACAGTACTTCAGTACATGTGACATGGATCCATTTAGCATATTATAAAAAATACATTATATGAAGTTAAACAGCATGGTTCTTTTTAGCTATTAAAAATTTACTTATTTAGGGTTGGTACCCAGGACTTTTATTTTCTCCGTTTTGGCTTCGTATATTGCCAGGATCTTTTGTGAGCGGGTAAAGGACACGGGCTGGTGTTCTACCTAAATACATAACTCAATTTCATTCGAGGTGTGTGTCGGTTCTTGTTTGCATAACTATGTCCACTTGACATGGTCTTGTAATTCGGTCGAGTATTACAAATAAGCACATGCCAAATATTGGGCAGAGAGAATAGAGAGTGTAGATTCTGCCACGGCGAAACTCCTGCTCATCTTCTCGTACCCCCTGACGGGAGTACGAAGCTCCATATTGGGAAGGCACATGTCACAACCAGAGGACATTAAATCTGTCGGAGCCAGGAAAGTCCTTCAGTTCTTCAATGTTATCGGCCTTGGCTCCGAACTGTAATTGGTGGTGATCACAATAGATCATTTGATCGTCGCAGTTATGAGGGGCTACATTTGCCCCGAATGAAGCCACCCTGATAATAATAATAGTAATAACCCTCAAACAATCGTCATGTCGATATTTTTTTTTATACAAAAAACGACCTCTAAGGTTCGTAGCATTACATTTATTTGCCATGTTTTATTGAAATCGGTTACTGGAAAGTGCGCGAAACCGGATTCATCTCCTGGTTTTCTCAAATTTTGATTATGAACCAATATTGAGGTACCCTCTTTCCAACATAAAAAGAATTATCGAAATCGGTTCGCAATTTGTAATCGCGTAACATACGCACAAAAAATACATTCGAATTGAGAACCTCCTCCTTTTTTGAAGTCGGTTAAAAATATAAGTTTCAATTGACTGAATACTAAATGTTTTACTACCATGACATTCCATTTTACATAATTTTACATTATTAATTATTAATAAAAAGATCGAACACTAAGAAAAATTCTTCTAGCTGGATTCGAACCAGCACCATCAGCATATCGTGCCTGACGTTCTCTTGTAAAAATTCGTAAGGTTTGCTGGTTCGTTTCGTAGCTCAGTTGGGTGACTTCATTATAATTTGATGGTTTTTTTTCTTTTCATTGTCTTGAACTTAAGATATGCATCTATCGTATGAAAATAGATAATAGAAAATAGCTACCAGCAATAATCTATGTTTCTATAATCTTTTTCGTAGCCCTTTCATTTATTTAGAATGCTAAGAATCACCAAACCGCATAGCGGACAGCATTTTAAACCCTCTCTGGGAGACACGTGCTCAGCAGTAAGACATTAATGAGTTGATGATGATGGTGAGGACAGCATCTACTGACAGAACTTTCTTGTGACCACGATAAACAGTGAAGATCTAAAAAATAATAAATCGGTAAAGACCATTAAAAAAACCGAATAATACAAACCTGCAGCTGATAAATGGGCGGCGGATACGGATGGTACGTAAATGGATATGGTAACGGGTACGGAACGGGTACGGCCAACGGGGGCGGCGCTCTGTACTGGGGTTCATCTAATAGTGGTTCCGTATCTTCGCTGGCCTGTCGCAAGTATAGCTCGTGCCAGTATCGCGCCACCGTATAAAGAACCTCAGGATATACGCCTCCACCTGGAAGTTGAGCTTTAGTGTTTATTATTGAAATAGTACTTTATCGCGTAATTCACATTGAGGATGTCTGTTTGCCGAGTCCACAAGGTTGATAAGAAGACTAAAGAGCCTATTGTATCGGTTGTATATAGCGTTGTCTCACTGTATTATTGATTTGAACCCTAATCGACCGTACTAATGTGGTTTATGCAGGTTCGCTCTTTTCACTATTATATCGGCAAACAGACTGCAATATGAAGAATAAGCAATGTGGTTTAGCGCTTCTTGAAACGGTACATAAGTCAAGATTGTTGTAGTATATCCAATCCAAATTAATAATAATAGTTTATTTAAACTATTAAATATTAGTTTATTTAGTCGATTAAAAACTAATTTATAGTAGGAATTAACAAGTTAATGTATGTCAGAGACAGGAGCCTACACTAGGAAAACCCTGTATCTTAGGACTCCTGGTCTTCACCTCTCGGTTAGAGTATTCTATACTTAGGTCTGTTTTTCACATAATACGTAAGTTTGTACAATAGGGAGTAATTTAAAAAGTTTTCATTTTTGTGCAAATTACCAATCACTAACGAATTAAAATTTAATAGGAAACCACGCGTCGTAGTAAATTTACGGTACATTCTGGAGATATGTAACGTTCTTGATTCAAAGTAATACACTTAAGCAAACTTTAATTGAAAAGCGGGTCCTGTAAAATAGGAAAAAAATGCAAAGTAGCATGCGAGTTAGAACGCGAAGCCAAGTGTTAGTGCACCGCAACCATATTGCCTATTCTCGTTATGTGCGGATCTGAAGAAACCTTTGGCGGCGGCTTCTACGGTGAGGCAGGCGCGTTCCAGCATGGCGTCGCTCTGTTCCTTGCACTGCAGCACGGCGCGTTGGATCTCGTTGTAGTTGAGCGCGTGCGCATGTGGCAGCACCGACAGCGCCAGTTCCGCCGCGGCTCGCACCGTGTGCACGTCTCGGCCCGACGACGCCTGTGCGAAGGGAGGGAGTGCACTTCAAAGGCAGATCTCTACGAGCCCACATTTGTACCACATAATCTACATTAATACAATGGCAGCGTGAGAGCAACTTCATAGAGATAATTATAACTTCTTTATAAAAGAACAGACCTCAAAAGTTTGTGGAATTACATCTACGAGTATTTGCCAAATTTTATTGAAATCGGTTAACGGAAAGTGGGTGACACTTCGAGGAGGAATATTTTCAAAAAATTATCGAAATCGGTTCCCAGATGTCGGAATAATCGCATAACATAGACACAAAAAAAATGCAAACGAATTGAGAACCACCTCCTTTTTTAAAGTCGGTTAGAAATGGTGTATCACGATCACAATATTATTTCATTTAGTTAAATCACGCCTCCATTGGAAAAAGTAAAACATTTGATCCGAATTACGGACGAGAGTGATAATGCAAAAGTAATTTACCTTGTCAGCAATGCTGGCAGCTTCAGGTGGGGTCAAATGTCCTTCCCAAGCGTCTATTAAGAATAAGATTGCCGGTGCGCCGATATCCATTGCTTGTCCTAAAACAATATTCTCGTGTATAATAGCAAAATTGCACACAGTATACTGTGGTACGAAAATATTCCAAATTGAGACAAATAGACGTGTTACGTCTGCGGTCATAACACAAAGCTACATAATGGACAAGAAATGAAAAGTAGTTTCTTTCATTGTATAGGTTTTTTTAAAACGCTGATTGTATTACATTAGTTCTATTCACCCAATATACAAAAGCATGTAATAATCTCTCATAATTTAGTTATTTGTAGAATTTAGCTGTCGTTACCCGAAATACATATATTTTTTTATTTATTTAAACTTTATTACACAATACACTGAAGTACAAATGACGGGCTTAATGCCATAAGGCATTCTCTACCAGTCGACTATTGGGCCAAACATAGAAAAACAATTGGTTGGGGCTACAACAACAGAAACTATAATAGTTAATTTATATGGTATAGAATAAATAATATAAACATATTTAATACAGGTACATACTAAACCTACATAATACAGTGTTTTTTTAATGGGACAGTATGGGTTAATCCGAAACCGTAGAAGATACAAGGAAATTGTTTTAGGAACCATTTAAGTCTTGTTTTGTGAAAACCATTTTGGTATAGTCAATTTTTTGGTAATATAAATAAAAATGAATAAAATTGATCAAAAATTTTTTACTGCTAATCGGCTCGGTTTCGTGAGGGGATCATTTCATTGTATGGGACAAAAAAAACGCCACAGCGGAAGTTGGTCAATTTCATACAAAATGAATAAAAGTGACTAATTTTTTTTTTAATGTTGTAAACTCAGTTTCTTAGAGGTATAATCATACGTATAATCATTGTAAGGGAAGAATAAAAAAGGACCAGATTTTGTACCTGATATGTGTCTGAATGGTAGTAGTTTGGTTAGGGTGGCAAATTCCGTTATCTTGGTCATACAGTTACTGAAAGCCTTAGTGATAACGATGATATTGAGCGAGAAAAGAGGGCATTGCGTGGTAATATGTTGGCTAGGAGATTTGCACTCTGTTCAGATCAAGTTAAGGTAACGCTCTTTAAGGCTTACTGTCAGACACTATATACGTATAGTTTGTGGGTTAACTGTACCAAACAAGCGTACAATGTCAGCCGCGTTAAATATAATGATGTATTATTAGAACTATGTTTAAATTGCCAAGATACTGTACTGCATCTGAAATGTTTTTGTTAGCACGTATTGACGGGTTTGCTGCTGTGCATAGAAAGAGGGTTTCTTCTCTTAGACAGAGAGTGCTGTATAGTACTAATAGCTTTATAGCTGGTACAGCTCGTAGTTGCGATTCGTCCATACTGCGACATTGGATTACAATTATTAATATTTAAGTACCTATACCTATTTCTTGTATGTAAGAAGTGATATTTAATATTTAATTCTAATTTAACATTATTGTAATCCTATGAATTTGTTGTCTGATATAAACGCGTATTATTGTTATCATAATTAATATGAAATAATATAAAATTTCATACAATTGTAAGTTTGATATTACCTGTAATCCAGCTGACATGCGATGAGTATGTACGACTGAGCCAGTTTGCGCTCACGCAGTTGTGTAGACCCAGAGCATATATGCCTAACTGGAAAGCCGCCATATGAAGTCCTCTGCAAAGTTATGTACTGTTTGTAAGGTTTGCTTAATATTAACTTAGCGCGCCAACTGTAAAAATTGAGACGCGTGTTGCCATTACGTTAAAGTCCATACTAATCCATCTAAAGTGCAGGATCGTTATTAAGATCTTACAGATATCGGAATGAGAGCGAAATTCCATTATTATTATAATATTATAGGTACTGTAGACTAGGCTGTACTCTATGAGTAGAATCACTGGCTGAGTGAATAGATTCATATTTAGAATGCTCTGAAAAAGAGCTAAGAGAAAAGAATGGAAGATCTTGACAATTAAGATTATTGATTTGTAACCCTAAGCATGTAAAAAGTGAAATAAAGTATATTTTTAAGGATTATTCCAGTTTATATTATTAAAAGTACCTCTCGCAACGCAACACGAGCTAACGCCTATTACAAGTTGGTGGAGGTACAAAATGGGAGAAGTATAATATGATTCAAGCTTACAAAATGCTTACAAAATGGGAGAAGTATAATATGATTCAAGCTTTCAAATGGTGAACACAAGCTTGCGAATTATGGAAAAGTTCCAATGAAGAGAACTCCGTTGGAAAAAATTTTATATATTTGTACGAAACAATCACCAGGAAAGCGTAACAAAAGGTCGTAATTTATATTTTTACTTATGTAATATGGTTTTATAATTGATACAAGTGAAAAGTGCACGAAGAAAATATGTATGGTATGTCGACTCAAAAGTTTAATGGATTCAACGACGTAGATGAGTTTTTGAACCAATTTGAGACCATTAGTATATTAAATAATTGGTCTGATGTGCAGAAGAGATACGTGTTTGCATTGTATTTGGAGGGGCCAGCTCTACAATGGTACAAAACGTATTTTTCTTCATACATGACGTATGATGTGATTGCACAGAAGTTGAGAGAGGAATTTCCCTCACAAATAGATTATGCCCGTGAATTTTATTATAGGCGACAGAGGCCTAATGAATCGCTGATAAGTTATTTTTATAGTTTAGATGAGTTAGCGATGAAAGCGAATATTCAAGATGTTCAGTTTATTAAGCATTTCTTGAAATCTTTGATACCCAATTTTAAATGGATGCTGGCTAGTAATTTGTATGTATCGAAAGAGGAGTTGAAGAAAACAATTATCCAAGTAGATGACATATTTAATCACAATTATAATGGAAGTAGACAAGATATTGAATTGCCAGTATACTGTCATATGGAGCATTCTCACTGTTGGCAAACACAGGATGTCTCTGCACCAATAATTAGACCCGAGTCTAAGCAGTCGGAATATTTAGTGCCACAAGCACCAGTTGTGCAGCAGGATACGCCAAGTCAAGGGTATTCACGAGCACATAGTAGTGGATCTTCGTCGGGATCTCCTCAACGTGGTTGTCAGAAAAGCGCAGCTGAACATGTAGAAAATTTGTCTACAATTGATAGTTCTAGTGTAGATAGGGCACCTTTTATATCTGTGTTTATTAATGATGTATGTTGCGAGGCATTGGTGGATACTAATGCTACAGTTTCAGTGATTTCTCGTTATTTTGCGGAAAGGTTGCAGTTGCGTATCGATGATTTTCCAAGTTTTCCATTACGTACAGTGGGTGCAACGCCAATAAATGTGCAGTCGTCCACCAAAGTGTCGTTAATGATTAATGGAAGGGAATATCCTTCGAAGTTGCTGGTTGTAGACGATCTTGAAAAATATTTGGTTCTGGGTCGAGATGTTTTGGAAAAGTGTAATTTCGAGTTGTCAAAAGTGGAAATTGACAATAAAATTTCTTCTTTTAAGTCCATGACAGATATTGGACCAAAGAAAGAAAAGTCTCCTTTGAAAATCGTATTAAAAAGTTTAGATAGCTTCTCGGTTTTGCCAGAAGTGATAAGTAATGTTGACGTGAGTGATAAGACGTGTCAATTACGTCAAGATTGTGATTTAGATGTAAATAATTATAATTATGATTTGCCGAAGGTAAATACGAAATGTAATTCGGAAAGCGACATTTTTAATCGTGTTCGCGTAAATAATGTGGAGAATTTACGGAGTGTATTGATAAAGCGGGCAACTTCGATCGATCCACGTAAAGAATATGTAGGTAATATTCAATCCCAACGGAAGCGATTATTTGATAAGAAAGACAGGATTGCTTTGTTATCTAAGAGGTATGTTACGAGAAATTTAGGATAGTATATCAGTTGACTAGAATTAATTGTATGGTGAGAAGATTAGGTATAAATAGAAATAGGTTAGGGTAGATAGAATCTACTGCATGTGAGTAGAATGAAAAAGTTCTTTAGGAGATAATTTAATGTTTTCTTGTTTTCTACTAAGTTAATTAATCTTTTATATTTATTTTTCATGTGGAACCACGATGAGATTGTGAAAAATTTTAAGAGACCTTATTATTTTCCGGAAATGCAGACTTGGAATGACGGGAGGATGATGATGGAATATCGTAGAAAGATATAACTTAATTTTTCTTTTTTCTTTTTTAATTTGATAGATACATTATCCAGTATATGTGCATAGTTCGTGCTCACTCTTCCAGATGAACAACAACTGTCTGCATTCGGGGAAAATATATTTATTTAATTAATTAGACGTCTTTCATATGGGATATCCCCATCCCATATGTATGTTAGGATATGTTGTTAGCGTTATATGTGTGTTGGTTCTTGTTTGGTTAAAGATAGTAAGTGAAGCTGATGGAACGTGATAGCTGCAAAATGAGGACTAAGGCAGCTGGGAGATCAATAGTGATGTAACCCAGTGATCGTCCGATGGATGTTCAAGCCTGTGTCGTCGTTGTGGCAGCATGCACGTTGGAGATAGCTTAGGTTGAGGGAGTTTAGGGAAATAGTTTTGTAGCAATGTTTAGAACTTTGATAGGGTCGTTCAGCCGGTTTAGGGTCGATGAAATAAAGTGTTAGGGTTTACTCAGGTTCCCTAATTAGCTAGGATAGCTAACGAGTAAATATATATCGTGATTTGTTTGTTTAGGATGTGGTCATGGTCTGTTCTTTTAGATAGGTTTTTGGCAGACTAAAGCCATAGCCTCCTCGGTGGTTACTTGTTGGTAAGTTGATAGCTTCCGAGCAGTGTATGGCTAGCCTGTAGTAAAGGCTGATCACCGATGTAAGTTGCCTATCATAGGTAGACCACCAGCTAGGGATATTCACCCCTTCAGCTGTGAGGAAGAGGGATGTAGACTAGGCTGTACTCTATGAGTAGAATCACTGGCTGAGTGAATAGATTCATATTTAGAATGCTTTGAAAAAGAGCTAAGAGAAAAGAATGGAAGATCTTGACAATTAAGATTATTGATTTGTAACCCTAAGCATGTAGAAAGTGAAATAAAGTATATTTTTAAGGATTATTCCAGTTTATATTATTAAAAGTACCTCTCGCAACGCAACACGAGCTAACGCCTATAACAGTACCAAGTGACGCAGTTGCAGTGCCGGTCAGAGCTTTAAATTGCAAAGATCTGAGTAGCAGTGCCACTGTGCCCGCCACCCGAAAACGTAAGTTGACAAGTCACATGTGCCTGTAATTTCACCAGCACCCATAGCCTTCAAACCCGTAACGTAATTAGACGGAACAGAAACTACATAGAAAGCACTTGAAAATCACACTGTAGTTGGTTTTTAGAGATCCACAAGCGAAACGGGGTACCCTTGTAACGATGCGACCTCTTTTATCGTCATCCCACCTTTTTATTACCTTTTTTTCTGATTCCTGGCCACTTAATTTTAAAATTTTGAATTGTTCCAATTCTTTTGCCTTGTCATTATCACTTTGCTTCGTTCCGTTGTCACTCTCTAAATGTCTAAAGCGAGCAGTCCTGCTCGTCTTCACCTGAATTCTGATCAGTTTTAACAGTTTTCAATTAAAATCATGTAACCTATCTAATATTATTAAAATCAAGTAACCTATCTAATATTTGTAGAAACTCTTCTTCCTTTTCGCCTTGTTTACCTTTTCTTCTGCCTCATTATACAATAAATTTAAATGGACCGAGTCGTTTATTTTATATATCGTATTCTAATATACGGTAACCGTTAACACTGTTCATGAAAGGGTTAAAGTTAAGGGAGCACACAAAAATCACATCATTTATGAATGACTGAAAACTAGTGGGTTCACGGTTATTATCTCAACTTGTCGAATCAAAACACAAACTTTTTCTACTAAATAATATGTACCTCCATGGCCGAACGGTCACCATGCTGGACTGAATTTAAAACACCACAAAAACAAACTGACCTGTGAGGCCCATGATGTTCCCTTGCACAACTTGTTTGCGTAAACAGACTGGTGCTAGATGTCCCTCCCGCCTTGAATAGGACGGACTTGGCTAGTTCGAACATGAAATGCGCAGACGCTTCCGACGGTTGGTTGGGCACCGATGGGTATAGGCGCTTGCCTTTGTACCTGCTAAAGGAGAAACGAGCTGTAAGCTAAAATTTGACATTTTAATTGCAAATAGGCAAGTACAATAAGTTTGTGAGTTCGTGTATAAACAACTATAGATTGCAACAATGCGAAATTTTCTAAAAGAAACTGTGTGCGTTATTATTATTATTATCATTGTCGGATCTAAATCACGTATATTTTTCAAACAAACTAATGCTTTGAGCCCTTTATAGGTCACATGGTTATGACTGAATGTCAGCTGTGACCAAAATAGCTTCATTTCGTATATATATCAATAGCGAAAACCTAAGAACTCGAAATTTTCTACAAGGATAAACATATTTCAAGAACTAATCTTAGGTTGTTTTACAAGAATGAAGTGAAGAAATCAAAACAGTCCAATTTTTTAAATTATTAGGTATTCAAACTATTTTTTTTTATAAGACACTGAGGGTCGTATTCCAGAACACTACTCAATGCTCAAGTCAGGATTTGAGCAGACTTGAGCATGATTTCAAGCACTGAAAATACGACCCTAATGGCAAAGACTTGAGTACGATTTCTAGTGCTTTGAATCATACTCAAGTAAGGATTGCACTGGAAACACAAGCACTGGAAATACGACCCTAATGGCAAGGACTTGAGTATGATTTTCAGTGCTCGCTGCAATACTCAAATCCTGACTTGAGCATTGAGTAGAGTTCTGGAATACGACCCTTAGTCTTCTATTGGTTTATTTACGTGACATCATTAGGCCGGTAGATAATATTTGTCGGTTTTTTTTTATTAAACCGTCTTTATGGTGAATGAGGTGTTTTTCAGATAGGCCACTGTTCTACAAAGCAGTTAGTATTTTTGTTATAAATATTTGAAACACACTTACAAAAACAGCCACTCAAGTTAATATAGAGATTCATGAGGTTTAAAATTAAATTGATTTAAGAGTACAATTTCCTTTGTCTGTCACTCGTTTACACTATGTTCCGAGTCATGTAGGCGGTGTATTTATTATACAATGAATAATAGTACTGTTGTGTATGTGTAGAAGTAGTACCTGTCTTTAGGCCTCGTGATGGAGGCGATGGGCGTTGGGTGCGGTGGTGACGGACCTGCCTCGGCCATAGCCAATCGCTCCATGTCCGCCACTAGGGGGCACGGGCCCTGAACATTACACATCAAGTTTATTGAATAATCATTTAAAAAAGTTGGTCGTAGAAGGTGGAGAGCGAGATCGATACTGACCGGCGGCTGCGGCGGAGGGGCGTGCTGCGGATGCTGCGGATGTGGTGCGTGCATGGGGTGCGGCGCGTGTTGCGCGTGTTGCGCGTGCTGCACGTGCTGCACGTGTGGCGCGTGCTGGACGTGCTGCGCGTGCGCATGCGCTTGCAGCGCCTGGTCGGCGCGGTAGTTGGCCAGCCGCGGGTTGGTGTTGTAGTACATGCTCACCATCGGGCCCGACGTGAGCTGGTGGATGTCACGGTCCAGTAACTACACACACAGACTACTTTATCACAGGACACAATGACGCTCATACCCCAGGGCGATCACTCGCCCCGAACTTTCTACTTTATTCATTTCACATACTCACATCTCCTGTTGTCGATAGCATAAAACTCAATTATAACCGATTATAAAGTATCACAGATGGTTACCAGATATCATATAATGAAATTCACATTAAAATCGTAGCACCTATTCCTATCGATTAAAAAGGGTCTTACCTTGTTCATAATTTTAGCCAGTTTGACTGGATCGTCTTTGTAAAATGAGAGCAGGGTCAGCGCTAACTCGCCGCGTTGGCGCCTGGTGCCTTCACACAGCAGTGGGTGTTCCGCTTCAGAGACGTTCGCTTTGAGCCCTAACGCTGCGGTGGCTGCTTCGAAACCGAGACTTTCATCTGAAGGCAATCTTGCCTGCAGAAATGCAAGTCACCGTTAAAGGCTGCTTGTTGTTAACTTCAGGCATTTTTAGGCGTGATATTATCTGGAGTGAATTTAGCGCAGTGTGCGGTATATGATTACCTCTTCTAGTCATTCAAATGGATAGTAAACCAGGCGCTTTCTTTCTAGATAGATACTCTAAATTGGTCCAATTGAACAATTTTAAATATTTATCTAATAATCTCTAATAGGTCCGAATTGTACCTCGATACTTACAGGATGTTTATCTGTAGCTGACAAAACTAGGACATCGAACAGGAAGCTTGCTAAAGCCATTGGTAGCAGAGCTGGACCTCGGTTCCTATAAAAGTGACAAAATGTAAATATTTCAAAAGGATTACAAGAGTAGTTATTGTGCTTTGTGCAGTACACAAATTGCCATAGACTGGCCGCCTAATAGTAAATGGTAAAGTGCCTATTTACGCCTTTTATAAACAAAAACTCTTCCTGTTATCCAACACGAATCACGATAAGCATTAAGGCTTTTTGTTAGAAAGAGGTAGTGTGCAAGAAATTACATCTGTATTTACAGTAAAATACGTTGAAACTTACCGCAAAGTTCCATCGCATAGTTGTTGAGCCTTTTCCCGAGCTAAGGCCAATTGTTCAGCACCAGTGGGCAGTCTCTTCAGCAACGCCACCAGCTCTGTTTCTTGGTTGTTCAGTTTCACCTCCAAGGCTTTAGTGCTGGCTGGTGGCCGCGCCATCTCTAACGCGAATAGACCTACGCGGAATGCTAGTTCGTGATGTTCGTTGAACTCGGCTAGAACCTGCACCAGACACAATAATTCGTACTGTACATATATACACTGTTTTGTAATAAAACCGTACTTTGCAACGTCTTTATTCAATTATGTATATTAGTGTACAGATTGTTAAGCTGTGCAATCAAACTATGTTGGCAACAGTCACAATACAAATAAAAATAGTAAGGGAGCTGGTGAAATTACAGGCACATGAGACTTGTCAACTTACGTCTCAGAGCGCGTTCCCATTATGTGGCGACGACAGATAGTCGTGCAGTTTAAAGTGTCATGGCTTGTATATTTAAATGAAGATGTTCACACATAGAACAACACGATTAACTGTCGTTCACGACTTTTTTGACATTACGACGACAGACTGTAGTGACAATGGGAAGAGCTAGAACCACAGTCGTTCGACGATAAACAAGACGTCACGATAAAAATGTGACGACAGATAATCGCAGCTGCAAACGATTCTGTCGTGCAAACGACAAGGCGGCTGCCGTGAACCGATAAATTATCATTACGATGTAGTGGGAACAGCTACTCACGACAGTCGTTCAACGATAAAATAAACATGCACGACACGGTCACGACAGATAATCCTGGGAAGCTAGACGCGACAGTCGTCCAATGATAAATAAAACGTTACGACATAATGGGAACGCGCCCGGTGTTGGGCGCAGTGACAGTGCACCTCATACCTCTGCGATTTAAAGCTTTGAGGGACACTGCAACTGTTAGGCACTTAGGAAATGAAACTATTTTTCCGGATTTAAATTTTTTCAAACAAACCAACGTTTCGGGCCTTTTACAGGTCCGAAGGGCACGGTTGATTGATGTGATACAGTCATCATGATCTTATCTGTTTATTTATTTATGGTTGAGTTCTGTATTGTTGTCAGTGTCCCATTCGCCCGGGTTTGCTGAAAATCAGCGCCACGAAACGGTAAGAAAAAGCCTTTTGTGGCTAAAGCTGAACAAGTCCCGATTGCACCAGTCGCGACACGCATGACGGTGACTTAGATACTGCATTATCAATTGTTTTAATTCAGTAATCAGAATCAATTATTTTTATTTATTTTGTTAATACTTTTATTATTATAGCATTATTTATTTTAGACTCTCGCTTCTCCGAGGGCCAAAAAGAGTAATTTTGAATTGTTATTATTAGTTCCTCTGTTGTTTTGTTTATATGCGTGTCCGTGTTTGTGTAATAAGCAGTTTTCTTTTTTCTTTCATCAACCGGTCATGTCTAATATTAATAATATTTATTAACTTAATTCAATAATAGTTTAATTTCCTATGTGTAACAATCGTGAAAACCTAAGAACTCGATATCGTCGCC
>NW_020653854.1:5294022-5301088 GCF_003589595.1 Hyposmocoma kahamanoa | reverse complement strand
GTTCCCTCTTCTGCCACCGCCCTCCGGGCCGCCGCCGCGTCGTAAAAGTACATGTTACAGTCGTCGTCGGAGACTGAGTCGTCGTTGGACACTCGACGTTGAGCGTCATCAGAAGACACTGCAGGGGAACTTGATTCCTGCGAATCCGTGTCACCACCGCTTTGCTGGAGAATCTCTTCCTCGTTCTCGCAGAAACCTGTGTTAAATTAAATTATATTTCGAAACGATTTTCAAGCATATTTGAAGATGGTATTTTTATATATCTTTGTAATTTTGTGCCATAAATATATTGACTTTGAATTCCCGCCATTCAGTAACTTACCCTCAGACGATACGCTCGAATGGTTACCATCGCTAGGCCCCGAATCTCTTGGTGGTTCGCTCGGCCCATCACCGGATCCACAAGGCTGCAAAATAATAAAAATGTATATTATAATGTAAAGGTCAAATATTGTAGTGTAAAATTCAATAAATAGCACATCTCTGAAATGATGCTGAAAATAGCAGTTAAGTAGGGCGTACATAAAACGTTCCACATTGACCACCATTTTTTGGATACTGGAATATGGGAAGTGGAAACCACGAAGGACAAGGAAGACAGATTCGAATTCGACAATATAACCGGGAATAAGAGACAGACAGATCTTTAGCCAGTAACTACAGTAAAAATCCTGTAACATGTGTACACAGCTGGGTTCGAAGTAATCATTGCTAGTTATCAAGGAAATTATAATTATCGAATCTACGTTGATAATTATTTTGATATTTATAAAATTAATTGGAACAATAAAATACTATCGCTGGCAATGACGTACCATGTGTTTGTATCAGACGTATCTAAAAGTGCCAAACGTCAATCTCAAAAAGTCCCAAACCAAATCGTTTTTCCAAAGATTTTTCTTCTTTTATTTATTTAGTTTTCTCACTATTTATCATGTTTAGTAAAAAATTAAAGAGGCAAAATTATGAATCAGCATGGATAATTATCGGTTATACCGGACAATTATAATGATAGATATTAGATAATTATCATATAATTAACAAAGACATAATTGTGTCAGGATCGAGTAAAGTGGCGTTCCGTGGTCTCTGCCTACCCCTCATGTGGAACTAGGGCGTGAGCTTCTGTATGTATGTATAACGAACATGATAAGTATAAAAGAAAATAAATATCACGATAAATTCCAATTCCGTCAAGAACTAACAGTTGTTCACTTTTTTTTTATAATATCAAGTGACGGGACGAACAAGTCGTGCGCCTGATGGTAAGCTACACGCCTGTCCATAACAGTTGCAGTACCACTCAGAGCTTTAAATCGAAAAAAATTGAGGGGCACTGGCACAGCACAGGGTGACGGGACCCTGAGACATAACTTGACAAGTCCCATGTGCCTGTAATTTCACTCACTTGGTTAGAGGGTCCGGCCACGGTCAAGTCCACATTGATATGGTTGGCTCTGAGTACCAGCGTACGATGAGGGTCGGCGTTTGTCAGTCGGTAGCTAAGCGACATCTCGTTATTGAGGACAGCTTTGGATGAATTCACCTAGAACAAAAATTCTCTAATGATTTCAAAGACATAGATAGTTGTAAGTCCTTTGTAATACATCCGTAATATGTGCATAAAAGACGTTATATAAGCACTTTCGAAAAGGATTATAGTTTCAAATAGTCATGTAATGCAAAATTAGTATTTTTGGAAAAAGAGAAGAGCTCCTTTTATCTTTGAAAAAAAAAACGCGTAATGAAAGAATTTGCTGGCACACACATACATACTACGTACCACTTACGATGTTCGTCGAAAGGTGGTCCTCATCTGTACTCCTGCAATATAAGCAATTATGATCGTACCAACCTGATGTACACTATCGTTTTGCTTATCGGCGTGCCTGAAAATAGTGAACGGACTGTGATACAACGGGTTTAAGTCCTTAGTGTAGGTAACACCCGGTATTTGATAGTCGTCCCACTCGAGGAAACAGGCCTCCATGGCGGGATGAAAGCCCGGGAACACTTCGTTCTCGCTGATCCCATTAATGTATGGTGGGTGAGAATGAGACCGTGATGAATGCCGGGAATGCGACGAGGAAGTTCCCATGTGGTTGTTCCGATTCTTAGCCACCTGTTTAAAAAAAAAATTAAAAGCTTATTTTTTACCTAAATACCATATTTAAAAGTTTTTATTCGAGTTTTTTTTGCTTTTGTCACGAACTGCTTCCGTGGCCCAACGGTTACCATGCCGAACTGCCACGCAGAGGTCCAAGGTTCGATTCCCGGGCCTGGAGAAACATTTGTATGGCATATATTTATTTCACTTGTGAGTTTGGGTGTAACTTGTGGTGGTCTATGTGTGTGTCCATGGCACCCGCGACTCTGGGTTTCCCTAGTGCGGGGCTAGTAAGTTGAGTGTGTGTTATTATTATTATTATATTTTCCACTTGCAAGGCTTATCACAACTTCGTTTCAGTAACAATTAAATAATGTATTCAGCAGTGTATTTTATTTTAAATTCAAATAACGTAACGTAATATGGAGGATTTATAGCTTTCTATAACTTTTTGACGAAACTCGGAATGTTACATTTATGAGAAATTGAAAAAAAAAAAAACAAATGCACCTGGTGTTTTTGCGACACGCCTGTTCATACAAGTTGCAATGCCACTCAAGAGCTTTAAATCGCAAAGATTATACAATCTTTGCGATTCAAAGCTCTTGAAAAAGCCCTTCAAAATCGGAATGCAGACAGAAAGAGGTAACGTAGCAGTACTTTCCTTGACGAGCTCTGCCACAAGGTGTTCTGCTGCTATTGTGTTAATAATATAACTTTTTTATTTTATAAAACCCGGATTCATAAGTTCGTAGAGTTACATTTATTTGCCAAGTTTTATTGAAATCGGTTACCGGAAAGTGTGCGAAACCGGATCATCCCCTAGTTTGCCACCCTTAGAGGAGGAATATTTCCTTCAAATTTAAATAGTACCAATCGTCAAAACCGGTTCCCAAATGTTATCGCGTGATATTTGTGAACCGATATATTTGTACGTAACAAAAAAAATACAGTCGAATTGAGAACCTCCTCCTTTTAAGTCGGTTAAAAATTGTATTGCTTAGTGGCAAATATAATTACGTTATCCATTTTGTCAGCTTCTCAAAAATGTCACTTTTACGAAACGTGATTTGGTTTTCCAAAATGGTAAAGAAATAGCATCTCGTATTCAGATGTGTGATAAAAATTCATCAATTTGTGGTCGTGATTTATTTAATATTCAGCGAACGTATCCTATGTACAAATTCGTTTATAAAACATCTACCTACAAAATTAACTATTAATGCGTTTGGCTATTCGGGCGTCCACACTTTCTTCTTGTCAATATGTATGGAAGTAAGAGTTACCTTATCGAGAACCTTCATGTGCCACTGAGCGAACTGTTCGTGCAAGGTATCGCGCTCGTGCGGTGCCAGTCCCGGGTTCAGCGCGGCCAGGCGCCACAGCAACACCACCTGGGCAATGCAATAAAACTTGTTAAAAAAGGCAAGTTATAATTTAGAAAATGTAATTCCATAATGGAGCTATAACCAAATTTAACAGAGATGAATTATATAGAAAAGGTTTCATTTAAACATTTTATATAATAAAAAATAATAAATCATACAAAAAAAAACCGCAGAAATAAAAAAATAACCAATGCAATGGCCGAAAATATATACTATTTTTCTTGTTATTGAAGAATTTAATGACACTACAATTTTGTTGCTCAAGAATAAGGCAGCCTGTTGCACTTTGTAGTGTATGTATTTGTTTGTTACAGTAAAGTGCATATTATGTTGAATTTAAATATTATATTGAACTAAATATTTATTTGTAAATAAATATAAACTTTTATGCACAATGCAATAAAGTACAAATGGCGCACTAAATGCCATAAGGCCGCCTCTACTAGTCAACCGTTGGGTCAAAGACGAAAAAACAATAGGTTGGTGCTATACTTAAAACCAGAACAGCAAAATATATAAGCCAAAATTTGATATTTTATACCTATCACAATTTATTATAATATACTAAATACACATGTATGTATATTATAATAGTATATTATGCCTACAGCAACATTGTTCACAATCTAAATCATGAAGATTGTGAGGAAAGGTTTCATAAAATGTTACCTCGTCACAAAGCGAGGAGCAGGCGTGCTGAGCCGAGGAGTTGCCTCCGCTGCCGCCATGTTTGCCGCCGCCACCGCCGTTCCACGCCACTAGAGCCGCCTTGGTGCTGTACCACCACACTATAATCTGGATAACCCGACACGTGCGTTTTATTTTACAGTTACCTAAAAAACTGTTTTTAAAATTCTCTAATCGCATTCTTTTTTATAAATTTAAATGTAACGAAAAGAATCAGCAAAAGCTTATAAGTAAATATTATTGGTTTTAATAATACAAATCACGCGTATTTTCCTTTTTTTAAAATACCATTCATCAACATCATTTTAGCCAAAAGACGACCACTGCTAGGCATAGGCTTTCATCAAAATCTGCGTCTCTCGCATAAATTGTATTGAGAGAAAAAAAAATTACATAAATAAATACTTACATTAATAAACAATATTCTTTGGTTGAGCCCCCTCGTAATTTTCTACTTGGAAATTTGACCGCCTGTTGTTACATTAGCTTATTCCAATATAGGGTGATGGTACCAATAACCGATAAATTAGAGAAGTGTGTCTTTAAATTTGATATAACTTTTTGTTTTTAAACATGTATTGACAAATGTAATCTTCAAGATTATGCTGTAGTGTGTTTCATTAAAAAAGCTTATATATTATATATTATAATTATTACTACAAAAAAAACCTAAATTGGAATATCCCTAAATCTCCAGTAACGAACGCCAAAAATCAACTACTTAACCAACCAGTCTACACTCACCAATAATGTAACCACCCAGTAATTGACACTAAACAATAAGAAACGTGTTACTATGACAGAAAACTTTGTTCTAAATCTTATTAGAAATGAATTTTACAAAAGATGCAAAAAATATGAATAGATGAATCATATACTCGACTAAAGGGTATCTACGACCAATAGTTTGGAGTCATCTATCATATAAACGCGGTATGGAACAAAAAAACAAACTCGCTTATACACAGAGTGAGGGACAGCAGTAACATCCGCATGAACATGATATATAAGATGTTTGATGGTACTTTGATGTGGACAATTGTGGACCTAATATGTTGTCTAAAATATAAATGAATAAATTTATTGATACGACTGATAACAATAAATGTTTCATTTAATAGCTATCGTCACCATGACATTGCATTGAAAATAATATTTTGCATAACTCAAGAAAATCTTACAAATAGAATTACTTATACATACTAAGTTTTATTTTATTAATAAAATGAACCTTTAGTATTGTGTTTTAAAGAAACGGTTAGTGAAACTTAATTTTTTGCTCCGTCAATACCAACGTAATTTTTTGGCAAAGTTTCAATTTTGTCACCCAATATGTGAAACACGATCGAATGACAAGCAAACGTGTACTATATTCCTAAAATAGCTTTACGACGACGTACCATAGGAGTATCTTAAGAACAGTAGCATGTATTTTTCTTTTATGCTATTTGGCAATGGACTTCGTTAGAGATACGCATAATTAAGAACATATTATTAAAACTACAAGGTCCAAACACAGAGACCTGAAAACTTTTTAAAATCTATTGTTCCGTATCGTGATACGAAACAATAGATTTAAAAAAGTTTTCAGGTTAAACCATTGACTTACAATAAGTCAATGGGTTAAACAGATTAAATTGCTGTTGAGCCTGAACCATATTTACTTTATTTTTATTTTATTTAATATCTGTCACAATTGATTTTTAATATTATAATTGAATCTTATTTATATACACAAAATTGTACACCTAGCATTTGGAGTATAGAATAACTAGTAAAATGAGACGGGTCTGTAATTAATTCCTTTGTCTGAATATTTAACAGTAATTATAATTTATTATTTAATCATTTAGAAAACTGTTTCCAGACTAAATTAGTTTGGTAATCAAAACGGAAATCTCTTCATGTACGCAACTGGTTAAACAACGAAATTGGAAAAACATACTGTGTCATAACTCACCTGTTCACAAGCCATGACCTCCTCAGTGATGATTTCGAGCAGCGGTATGGCGTTCCTGTCATTTCGTTTGAACATCTCCCTCACAATGGAGAGAAGGTTCCACATGCCCTCTGGCTCTCGGCCCCGCAGTGGACGAAGAAGAGATGACCATTCAGCCGCCGCGGGGGGCGCGCTTGTACTTAAGTAGTTTACATCACTAGAGAAAAGGCGATAGAAATTTGTAGTTGGATATTTTCTTTATATGTGGAGTGATAAGACATCACAAAAAGAGTTAACTGTTGATAAGATGATATATAAGAGAGTTAGTAGTTGACAATTTTATTACTTTGTTACAATACCAAAAAAAACTAACAAATTATTTATTCCGTATTGTAACAGAAGTTTTAGTAGTAATATTAAGTATGTGTAGATTTTTCTATATAAATCATCTGAATATAAAGGTTTCGATAATAATTAATAACACATTTAATAGAAATTGCACTTACCTAAACACTATTGGGGCAGGGACACAGAACTTGACTAAAATCTTATTGATATTGTTGTGCAAAGTCTTCTCGTCCAAAAACCATGAAGTATATTCGTAGGCAGAAGCGCCAGCCGTCGGGTCTGGTGCCCCACAGGTCGCGTTAATTTGGTTTGGGTGGGCGGATAGTAATTCGTCCAGTATCCGTTGAGCCGTTGGCAACACTTGCCGTGGTAGTTCTGATATTAGATACTGTGCAAACTTCTGAAGTTGATCTCTTCGTAATCGCAGAAGCGACTCTGATACTGGCGCTCTTAAGCATACTTGAGTTGGCTGCGTGGAGAAAAAACATCACACATAAAACATCACAACTGTTTTTCCGGATTTAAATCGCGTATATTTGTTTTTTCAAAAAAACCGACGTTTCGGGCCCTTTACAGGTCCCATGGTCACTGTAACAG